>NW_026921525.1:0-17500 GCF_032062105.1 Saccostrea cuccullata | reverse complement strand
ATAGTACATATAACATAATACAATGACTCTAATGAATAAAGTTATTTTTCAATGCATTTTTTTGTGTTTTGAAATGCTATAAAAGTGATTAAATAATTTTTGAAGGTCACTTTTCGTGATTTTAAGGGGGGAAACAGGATCTAGATCTTTTGAATTTACTTTTTCTGAGTAAACATGTGTTGAGTTGTTATAGGACTGAAATTTTATATTTTAATGGAGAAATAAATGGGAAATCAACCACGAAGAAGTTAAATGGCTTCAAATTGATATTCCTTATAATCAACAATCGGTTAACATTTTTCTATCTAAGACAACATACATAATTGCTGAATATTTGATATGAAAACAGAATAATTACCAACTATATCAAAATGAAACACACTGTCTGACTTCGTAAAATATGACTCGGTGATATCACTTTCACTGAACTGTTTGGATCCTTCGAACGTCACACAGTGGGTTCCATTAAAGAAAAACGAAGAACAAGTTGAAGAAGCGTGACACTCTCGTCCACATACATGTATCCCGACCATCTCTTTGGACGTTAACTCTTTGGGTTTAACCGTTGGGTGTGTATTTAGTTGTCTAACATATGTCGTATGTTTGTATGACTGTGCCAAAACTAAAAGAAACGATACGATTATGTATTATAATTTAACTTAACATTTAAATCTTGCCGAAGCATCTGATTATAGGAAAACAATATCTTAATTAATTACGCGGAGAAAGTATCAGTATATCATTCATTCCCTTTTGACTGAATAGATTGAACCACAGGTTTTCGCGTACCTATCAATTATACCGAAATTTTCATTAAATAAAAAGATACGTAATACGTATAATAATAATATTATAGGTATTACGTATCTTTTTTATTTACCTAAAATTTCGGCAAAATTGATAGGTACGCGAACTCCTGTGATTGAACACAGACAAACTTAAACGCAATAAGTGCTTTTATGAAAATTGATTTCAATAATATTTGACATATATGTTCCTTCTCAAAATCATGTTTTTTAAACACCAATACATTGAATATATATAAACAATTAAATTCATCATATACGATAGAGGGATTTGAATTACATTGTACCTACCTTCATTCAGAAATAACAGCAGTAGAATCATGTTCAGTGCGTAAACCCCATCAGAACGGTCTCTGTAATGTGAAGTTAAACATCAATAGCAATAAATATCCGAAAATTCCTGGGAGACTGAAAGTCGATTAACAGGCAATAACACAAGCTTAAAGTCATTCATTCATTCATTCATCATTTATTTCCTCTGTAGAGATTTTAGGTAGAACAAAATAGAGCATTAAATTATGTACATGTACATATCATATTTCATTTATACAAATAAGGGAAGATAAAGCGTCAAAGATATTGTCAAAGATAATGTCAATTACATGTACAATATAATCGCTCACAATTGTCTATACAACAAACTTAAATGTGCGAGTACACCGCACATAATCTTTGATACTGCGTGCAAGCACAAACTAATAATTTCAAATTCAGTTTTTTAAAATCTTTTTCTTGAAGTTCCGTTAAAAGCGTTTCAGGTTTCCGCCCGATGACAATGAGAAAAAGGTCTTTCTGACAGAGGCCACAAAGTTCTGCTCCAAGCCTGATGTTAAATAAGTTAACAATTGAGTTTCACCATTCGTTGTGACAAGCAGATAGGGCACCACAGGAAAGCGTTGCATGACAGAAAATGTCGTCATACAGAGAAAGGCACAAGTTGCACGTCGAAGCACTTGCAAACTTTGTAGATACAATAAGTTTGCAAGCAAATTTGAGTTTTTAAATATCATCGGTGTTTTCTGCGTAAGACCAGATGTCACACGGTTTACTTCCCCAAATATAGAGTTGAAGCGTTGGAAATCTGGATCCGTGAGAACACGTGCATTTCGTTGTTGAGTATGAAATCTATGGATTGTCAATCGAACAATTGCTTTCCAACAGTTTTTCGATGGGAAGATGCTTGTGTTCAGCCAGGTCAGCAGGTGGGTATACCACACTATCTAAACGTGACTTTTAACATGCACAGTATAACTGTGTCATTCCAACAGGAGAAATATGTAACAATTTTGAACTATTTGAAAGAAGAATTAAAAACAATTAAAGAAGTAGGAAAAAATGGACAGATTTTCAAGTCTGATTGTGATTCTGTGACGGCCACTCTCTATGCTGGGACAAGCGTCTTACATATTCAAGGTTCGTCAGCAAATACCTGGCTCGACAAATTCATTCAAGACATCAAGAGTAAGGACACTAACAATACTAGTAATGTTCTTGAACAATCAACACCACAAATGGCATCAACACCAGTCAAAAGTGCTTCTCTTATGTCGACCAGTCTGTCTAGTGATGTACAAAATTGTACACAGTGCGCAAGTACAATTCAATCTTTACAACTGGCAATTAGTAATTTAGCAAAAGAATTACAAGAGCTGAAAGAAAAACTAAAGTGTCAAAAAGAAACGGATCATGACAAACCAATACTGCTTGACAAAAACACCCAGACGTCAAACAAGGTTGTGAAAAAACAAGGAAACAGACGTACACGGTTTGAATTTGGTGCCAAATAATTCTGTTTCTAGACATACTCAATGCGAACATCCTTTACCGGAAAAGAACGCAAAATCTACAGCTGATTCTGGCACAAACACTGAACCACAGAACCATCCAATACAAACACCTCCAAGATCCACGAATGAACAAAAGGAAAACTCTGGGATTGCCAAACTTATAATTGGCAGTTCAATTCCACAACCGATAAGAACCAGAGGACTACAAAAGGGTGTTCATGTACGGACAAACAGGGGGGCTAAGCTTTCCAACATCAAAGCTAAGCTTCTCAAGATAGATGTAGCAGAATACTCGCACATAATTATCCAAGCCGGGGGAAATGATGCCTCATCTCATCGAGACATGGACGCCATTGAACATGACGCTGCCGAAATCATCTCCAACATCAAACATCGTTCTCCGGGTACCAAAGTGTATTTCTCCGAAGTGTTACCAAGACGGGATGTGGATGTATCCCATATGAATACCACACTTAAATATGTTTGTAATGAGTATGGAGCTCTCTTTATTTCCGACAAAGGTGAATTCAAGGAGGCAAAGGGCATTCATTATTGGAAAGACGGGATTCATCTTTCAGACAAGGGGACGTCGATGCTACTCAGACGGATTAACAGGGAAGTTTCAATTCTACGAGGAAATTCCGGTCGAACCATAGCGGACTCCAATGCAAGTTTTTACCAGTCGTTACTTGCTACTTCTGCAGTGAACACGGACACACATCGCGCCACTGTAGACACGGACGAAAGCTTGATTGCTGGAATTGCGGGGAATTAGGACACAAGACGAAATCCTGTCCTTACATGTTCTAGGTATCAGGCAATGAATGTGTAGCTGTTAACAACCATACTAAATCTTTATCAAACTCGAGTACTTTTTCTATCCTTAGCATTATTTGTAATGAATGTAATAACTTTCAATGTTTATGTGACGATACTGATAACTGTTATAACTCTACAAATTTTAAATTGACAAGAAAACCACAAGTTAAATGTAAGAATCAATCGGACAAAACTGTTCTGATAGGGTTTACGCATTGAACATGATTATACTGCTGTTATTTCTGAATGAAGGTATGTACAATATAAATTAAATCCCATTTTCGAATATGATGACTTTAATTGTGTGTATCTTGTATAATATATGTGCATACCATGTAATGGTGTTTAAAAAAAATCAATTTTGAGAAGGAACGTTTTTGTCCAATTTTATTAAAAACAATTTTCATAAAAACACTTATTGAATTTGAAAGTTTTCCTGTGTTCAATCCATTGAATAATACGGGAATTAAAAACGACTTGATATTTTCTCTGTTTACTTAATTAAAAAGATTATTTTCCTATATAATCATATGCTCCGGAAAAGATTTAAATGACAAGCCAAAATTATACATAATTTTATTGCTACTTTTAGTTTCGGCACAGTCATACAAACATACAACATATGCTAGACAACTGAATACAAACCCAACGGTTAAACCCAGTGAGTTAACGTCCAAACAGATGCTGGGAATGTGTGGACGAGAGTGTCACGCTTCTTCAACTTGTTCTTCGTTTTTCTTTAATGGAACCCACTGTGTGACTTTGGAAGGATCCAAACAGTTCAGCGAAAGTTATACCACCGAGTCATATTTTACGAAGTCATACAGTGTGTTTCATTTTGATATAGTTGGTAATTATTCTGTTTTCATATCAAATATTCAGCAATAATGTTGTCTTAGACAAAAACTGTTAAACAATTTGTTGAATCTTAAGCATCATTTCATTTGGAACTCATTTATCTTCTTGGAGGTTATTTTTTTTAATTCCGTGAGATGCAGAGGTCGTTCTAGTAGAACTGATTTCCCACTTACTTCTACTAAATGTGAAATTTCAGACCTATAGCAACTCAACACTTTTTTTACTCAGGAAATTGAATTCAAAAGATTTAGATCCTAATTTTTCCTCCTTCAAATCACGAGAAGTGACCTTCAAAAAACTTAATCACTTTTACAGCATTTCAAGAACAAAGATGCCTTGAGTAATAAGTATTTGTACAGACAGCTTGTACCAATATTCACCAATATAATTTCAATAACTCCTTTATTATATAGCGAAAACATTTCCTCATAATTTATAATAATTATTCCACTAAAAAACTCAAATTAATGATTATTTTGGTATCGATGTATCAAATTAACGCTTGTCCTATAAGTGTTCAATAAGGCATCATTCCGATCACCCTACAGAACGTTATGATTTGCTTTTTAGGTTTCAGTGGGTCTAATACGTACTGAATTCTTAATTAGTAATTTCATTTTTGTGTAAAAAAAAAAAAAATAATAAACACATCTTACCTAGAAACCACCTCTTTTCTTTAATTTGACTCGGAGAATTTCACCAGAACGACATTTTTCGATATTGAACGCTCGTATTTGGAATATTTCGTGCATACTCATTATTATACGTAATACAAACTCAGCGTTCAATAAAACGCCAAGATATTGACCGCTAAAATTCTCTTGATTTTTTGTAGTTTTTTTTTTATTAGATTTAGAGACTAATGTTTACTTGTTTACTTCAGGAAAAATATTAGTTCGGACCAGGGGAAATTCGGACAATTCGAAATGTTTAATATATAGACTTAATAATTAAAAAAATTTCTACTTCAAAGTAAATTAATATGATCTCCGATAAGATTATTAAGAAAACATGTTCCCTTGGTATCTCAGATAAATATTTGGTAATGTATTTGAAATATGCCATATTAAATGATGTATATACACTTGTACCATATGTGACGGTGTTAAAGGAGCAGCATTTTAATCACAAGTGATTGTTATAATTACTATATGATTCAGGACTGTATCGTCCAGCCTATTTTTTATTAATCTTAAGATGACGTAATTTATAAGGAGCTACATGTTATTTCGTCACCTATTTGTATATAATTTAATTCTGGTTGTAACGCTGTATTTGGATAAAAAATTATTTTATATCGTATAAAATGGGTCGCCTACGTCACAATGACGCGCGTCAAAAACGTATCAATCCGCCTGACGTTACATTCAAATTTTGTACAAACTGAAGTCATTTTGTTGGAACAATCATCTTTCTTTCTTACAACAATTGAATGAAAATTAAATTATAAGGAATGAATTTAATAGCTACCCATTTATACGGTATAAACTGGGTTGGAACAGTTTACGCTTTTTTATAAACCGCTTCGCGGTTTCTAAAGCGTAAACTGCCCCAACCCAGTTTATACCGTATAAAATGGGTAGCTATTAAATTCATTCCTTAAATGTCTTACTAGATAAACTTCAATCCGGGTGTTCATCACATGGATATGTCTACGATCCTTTGGTCCCTCTGTGTTATAAAATTAATGCTGTGGCTTTAACAAAGGCTGATGCTGTGACATCCTGTCAACAAAGTAATGGCCATTTGCTGAGAATTAATACATACAGGAAACAACTTTTTGTAGAATCATTAAAACTACAAACAACAAGTAAGGAAGTAATTACATGACATTTCACTGCATATTCTCTGGTAGCAAAATAACTATATATTCTTGGGGCTTTTTTTTGCCATTTTTTAAGCTCTGTTTCAAAATATCGAATTGACGGTAAAAAACAAAACAATGGTATCTGGACTTTTTCCGACGGAAGAGAAATTGTCACATTTCACTGGTATCCCGGGGAACCTCAAAGCTATCGTTCTTCTATTGCACTGACTGTAACATATAAAGCACTGTGGGATGATATTGGTGAAACTATTCCCCATGGATTCATTTGCGAACGAGTGCCGTCAGTTTTGTAACGACGATAACATACTTTAAATATTAATTCCAGAAATGCTATTTAACTCAAGATTTTATAATGCTAGAAAAAGAATATTTCTTGTAACTTTCAACTGTAAATTCACTGCACTAGTAGCCTGCAATAGTGTGAATAATATGGGACAATTTGGGACTACCAAGTATAATAAGTATCAAATGTTTTTTATCAGTCCATAATGCACCAGTCGAATCATGCATTAGCTCAAAATTCATCATCACTGACAGGATGATACTTAAATTTAATCATGTTCGTTCAGTTTGTTTCATAGTAAAGAATGAGTCTGAATAACTAGTTCCCTTTAAAATATAGTAAATTTTACGATATTTTAAATATTCATTCTAAAAATGATATTTAACTCAAGATTGCTTTGCAAAGCAATTGGTAACCGTTAGCCTTTGGCAAATGCTATGACTAATCAATTGCATATTGTTTTGCTGTATTATAAATATTTCTATGAAAAATGTACGCACGGTCTGTGCGTGTTTTAGCATTTGCTATAATACTAATTCCGGAGATATGTTATAAAATAATGTATACCTCTGATACCCAAAACTAAAATCCAGTTAAAGCTGTTATGCAGTGTAGTGAAGTACATAATATCAGAATTCAAAGAAGTTTAACAGAGCTTGGAATGAAAGTAGACAAATTATGCAATTTTTTTTGGTGAGTACGTTTTTGATTTGGTTTTGATCTACTTTATGTAAATATGTAAATACTGTGGAGGATTACAATGCATGAGTTTCACACACCCATTTTTTTTACTTTCTGATCAGTGGAACCTATACATTGTACATTAAATTGCTCTACCTGACTATTTTGGTTGGTTCCTGCATTCCAATGGCGAAAGATTTTTTGACAAGTATTTTTTAGTATCTACACACTAAATTAATTAAAATTCAAAAACAAAAATGGGGGTCAATAAACTTTCTTTTATGATATATTTAATATGACCTTTTAACACAGAAATTGTGTCTAGAATATAAATCACTTTTTTCCCCCTCTATTTTTTCCCAAATAAATCAGTAGAACCAAATATACCTTAATCTATCTTGAAAAGACCCATTCAAAATTGTGACAAAGAAATTTCAAATTACTTCAAAAACGAAATTATTTGACTTTTTTGCACTAAAAAATTGTCATGAAGAAAATAATTTATAGTCTTAAACTTTTACTGAATTAATTAAGGCAGATGAGTCATAGTTATCTTAATATTCAGAAAAGAAAATCAAAAGTAAAGGTCTTTGATGCATATTTCAGATTTACTGAAAAAGCAGTTATTTTAAACTAAAATTGGTCCTATTACTTTATGGCCTTTCAGAATAAATTTGAGTTATTTATCACAATATTATTTCTCCATAAATGTACAGGCTTTGAAAGAATGTCTGAATTTTATTGTTTATATACACGTTATTGACTTTCTCAGTGGAATTAAGGCACCATTGACATTTTTTATCAATAGTGGCCATTATTCATGAGAAATTATACCGTACTGGAGTGGGATGGAATTTTAAATTTCTGGATACTGATGTAAAACAAAATCAACAATTTCAGAACGGCGCATTTAAAAATATTTTTAAAATTTCGTAATGTAATGTTTGCTTTGTCAAGGATTTATTTAAAAAAAACTTAAATTTCCGGGGAACATTTAGCTATCGTGTTTTCATTGAGAGATGGTGAGGATGCCATCAACATTTTGTTTTGTGCTGCCAATGTTCTTTTAGTTTGTTGAATTGCATAAAAACATAATCAACAAGTAAGTCAGATTTTCATTAGTCTATTTTTTTCTTCAAATTTTAATAAGATATTTTAAAAGTAAAAGTTTTGGTTTCTATTTTTTATACCCGCACTTTCTAAAGAAAGTTCGGGTATATTGTTGTTACTCATGTCCGTCCGTCCGTCTGTCACACTTTTCTTCCCTGAACTCCTCCTACATTTTACATAGTAGCCTAATCATCTTTTGGGAGATGGTTGGTGGTGTCATGTAGATGTGCAGTAAGGTTTTGGAATTTTGATTTTGCCACGGGGGGTCAAATGGGGGATCACAAAATGACGTTTTCTATGCAAAAAGCCCCAGCTTCCCTGAACTCCTCCTACATTTTACACAGTAGTCTAATCATCTTTAGGGAGATGGTTGGTGGTGTCATGTAGATGTGCAGTAAGGTTTTGGAATTTTGATTTTGCCCCGGGGGGTCAAATGGGGGTCGAAAAATGACGTTTTTTATGCAAAAAGCCCCATCTTCCCTGAACTCCTCCTAAATTTTACACAGTAGTCTAATCTTCTTTTGGGAGATGGTTGTTGGTGTCCTGTAGATGTGCAGTAAGTTTTCAGAATTTTGATTTTGCCCCGGGGGGTCAAATGGGGGTCGAAAAATGATGTTTTTTTATGCAAAAAGCCCCGTTTTCCCTGAACTCCTCCTACATTTTACACAGTAGCCTAATCTTCTTTTGGGAGATGGTTGGTGGTGATATGTAGATGTGCAGTAAGTTTTCGGAATTTTGATTTTGCCCCGGGGGGTGAAATGGGGGTGGAAAAATTACGTTTTTTATGCAAAAAGCCCTGTATTCCCTAAGTCCTCCTTAATATTACTCAGAAGCCTAATCATCTCTTAGGAGAGTTAAATATTTTGAAAATTAGGTAAATCATCAACGTCAAGGGGTAAAAAAGATCGCATGCTGGGAATCATCTTGAATTCTTATGAGTAATTAATGTACATGTCAAATGTGAGAGTCATATCTCTTCTCAATCAAAAGTTATAAGCAAATGAATTTTGAAAAGTAGGTTAGGCTTCAAAGTCAAGGTCACAGAGTTAAAAGTCATGATTTATTTGGAAAGGTCTTATCACAGGTAATAATATACATGCATTATAATATGAATGCCCTAACTTTTCTCTTTCAAAATGATGAATTTATAACAATTTATCTTTTTTGCTAGTAGGTCAAACTTCTAGGTCACATGTAAAAAAAAAACCCATGCCATTCTCACAGGTAAATACTAGTCCATAAGCTTAATATGAATGCCTTGTCTCTTCTCATTCAGTAGATATGACCGTGATGACCAAGGTTAAATTTATTGAGACAGATGAACAGTCTGACATACAAATGTACATATATCTATATGAATTGGGTAAAATTGGCCCAGTGGTTCTAGAGAAGTTAAAAATGTAAAAAGTTTTCAGACAAACAGATGGAAGACACGTTATATGATAAGGAAACCAGAAAAACTCAAATGAGTGTTTTGAAAGGGTTACAATATGGTTACAGTATTTGAAAAGCTGTTTTTTTCTTGCAGAGATATGCATGACCAACATATTCATGTTTTATATTTTCTTTAGTTATTTCTTTGTTTGTTGTGAATACATCTCTCTCGGGAATTTTTCCCTCATATGGAGACACCACCAAATAATAATGAAGACAAGATGTGTTTGTGAAACACTGATGCCCCTGTATGGAAGCCTATGGCGAAGGTTGAAGTTTCTCAAATATATGTCAAACTCAAAGGTCAAGGTCAAATGGTTCAAATTGTTGGTATCAGAAGAAAGTCTTGTCACAAGGAATATACATGTGAAATAAGTAATCCCTATTACTTCCTGTTCAAAAGTCAATTGCCAAGGTTTAAGTTTTTTTTTAAGTGGTTCAAACTCTAGGGTCAAGGTCATATTTATACCTGTTGACAGTTCATGTTAAGCATGAAAGCCCTAGCACCTACTGATCAAAATTTAGGCCAAATTTAAAGTTTGGTATTTTTCTTGTAAAAATGTGTAAAAATCCAAGGTCAAGCAATCAAGAGGTCAAAATAAAAGGTCTTGTCACAAGAAATAAACCTATGAAATGTGGAAGCCATGTGTATAGCCCATCCCACTTAAAACTTATGGGCAAGGTTAAAGTTTCTGCAGACAAATAGACACTAGACAGACATAATATAAACACAAGTCTGACAAGAAACAAAATATGTATAATTAGTCAAAAGGGAAAAAATCTACTATTTAACTGGAATCATAAAATAGATTGTTATTTCAGGGACAGGGAGTGGCTAGGGAGATTAGAACCCCCCCCCCTGGAATTTGCTTTGTTATTCAATGAAGACTATATATATATACTGAAGCAAATAAAAAATGACTTTGGACATCCTCCCCCTAACTTAGAAAACATTGACCCCACTATCATTGTTTTTATTTTGTTTATTTGTTTTCAGTTTTTTTTCTCCTGCTTGTCAGGAAATTCTGGGCTGGATTTTTTTGACTGAGATGTGAACCCCTCTCTCCCCTCCCGAAAAGAATTCTGGATCTGCACCAGGTAACTGAATGTCACATCGACAACGGGAGATAACTTCGCAATATGAAATTCGTCTAGTGTGGCATGCAATGATCTTTGACCCTTTTTGAACTTTAACCTAATCGTTTGGGTTTATTTTACCCCCACTATACTTGAATTTGTACTTACCGACTGTAATAGGTCTTGTCAACTTCATGAAATATAATCCAATTATAACACAAAATGAATTAATCCAATGCACACCAGACTGCAGCATGTGCTGTTGCTGTACCATTCGGCAAATCTTCGTCGATTCCGTCACCTTATCAGATGAAGTGGGAATCGGCCGAGGTGTGCCGAATGGTGTTTAATCTAAAAATATGATAATATGGGTGACGCAACCCAATGTGATGTAGAAATTTTTCCAAAGGTGTATACATGTTAACATGTATAGTACAAGAACAAATTTTAAATTAATTCATAACAAACGTCCATCTAGCCTATTCCAAAAAAAGTATGTGCTGTGTGTTTGTGGTGTCGAGGGGGGGGGGGGTAGTAAATTTAAAAAGGTCCTATTATGAGCAAAACATTTATCAAAATATAATTTACATCATTAATTAAGTTCAAAGTGGTAATGAATTAAGCATGTAAAATACATATAAGAGGTTCTGAGTCATAGGTCACAGGGTCTGAGAATTTCATACTCAATTTGACGAATACATGTTCTGTGTAAATTATAGAATTATTTTGACTTTTTCCTTGGAAAGCTGCCCAATATGTAGGAGTGTGTATTTAGAGGCAAACACATTAGTGCGGGTATTACTGTCTCATGACAGCATCTAGTTTTTTAATATAAATATTCATTTTTTTTATTTTTTAAAGACAATAACTCGGTACACTTTAAATAAAAAAGTTTTTTGTGATTTAAAATTTTACGGACATTAATATTTGCTTACCTTCGTGTGCTGTAAGTGTTAAAAAATTATTTTCTATTGGCGGAAGTAATGAAGCTAAGTCAAGGAACTAGCGTATACATAAACACTGGCATACATGGAGGAAGAAAATAATAAATTTACATTTATTATAGACAGAAAATTATAGATGATTTACTGGCACACTATGATAAGAGGATTTCACCGACTGATGATGCAGGTAATTTTTTTTACAAACTTGTTTGCACTTTGACATTTCAAATTCTCATTTTAAAAACATTGATTCACTTTTTAAACCTTTAGGAGATGGTCCTGTGACAGACTATGTGCAGTTATATATATTAAGTCTGGATTTCTCTAGTGACAAAACAATGGTTGGTATTAAGAATTTATACAAGTAACACATCTTAATCGTAAAAGCCACAGCGATAGAGGAGTTCGTTTACTGAATGCTGTAACATTTTACTGTAACATTTTTACTCTAAGAATAATGATCAAACATCTTTCTTTATATTCTGGTACAAATATACATTCTGTCTTCAATCTCGATCATGTTCGACGTTGTACGTAATGGCAACGAAGTGACAAACCTTTGATAAACATTAAAACCTTATTTCCGATTGCTTTTCCAGAACCGACAGACAAAAGTAACAGTGATTCAGCCCTTTGATTTTGGCAAATATATTATTAAATAAAGTAATATTTTAATTAAGCTGGGACATTTAATAAATCGACAGATGTATGGATTAATTTATAAATATTACATTCAGAAGGTCCCTAGTGATGCTACAGTGCAATAAATATATATCGTTAAATCTCAGACAAACACTTCATATGTATTTCATAAAGGATCAAATCACAGTTTCAAAATGCATAAAATATAATTTGGGGTAATTTCAGGCCATTAAGTGATGTTTTTTGCCTTCTTCTGACTCGGGGTAAAATCATTTGGTCGGTAGGTAGGTGGGAATTTTTTTCTAGAAAACTTCAACAGATATGTTGACGCGGGATGAGAAGAATAAAAAGAAAACAAATACCGTGTCCTGAAATGTAAATAAAGTCAGATGGTCAGGAATATTCATTTAATTTGAGAGATGTGGACAGGCTTCGACTACATCCATCTATGGATGTACATGTAGGCGAAAGCCTGTCCACCTCTCTAAAGAGAATAGGTCGGGAGAGGGCAACCAAACACTTTTTTTAAAGATGATATGTCTTTAATATATTTGAGGAACTATGTATACATGTATATTTCATTAAACTTAATTATTGTCTTGAAAGAGATGCATGTTTAATAATCTAGGAATTCGAGATGAGCTTCTTCCTGCGACAACGATGGAAAGATTCGCGACTGACATATAACACAAGTGGAGTTACTTTTCTTGAACTACCCCACTCTGCTATGGAGGCCATCTGGGTGCCAGATATTTATTTCCTAAATGAAAAATCAGCTCAGTTTCACAGCGTATCGGTTCCAAACAGAATGCTAAATATACTGTATATATTACCTGAAGGCAAACTGTTACATAGTATCAGGTAATTTCTGCAATAAAACATTTAACTATAGATAACTCAATCGATTTCCCTTCTGTTCGATTTTAAAAATTGAGAATTCTTCAAAGTTAATAAGTTTATTGAAAATACGGGGGTATATAGTTTATGCCCTGTCAATCTGGTTTCCTAGCTATTTGTCTTTTTATCTGTTCGTCCGCAAAAACTTTAATTAACATTTCACATAACTTTTCATTTTCATTGGTTGGAGCTATGACTTTTCATATTTAGCATGTGTATAACTTTAGAAGCTGTAGGCTACTTTGGGTACCAACATATTTGACCTCTTTATTTTGGAGTTTTACCCAATTTTGCAAGAATTTACCAAATTTAAATCTTGGCAATGACTATTGAGCAGTTAATGCTAATGATTTCATACTTCTAATGTGTATTCATTGTAATAAAATCTTGCCATATGGCTGTAAGTATTTTTGACCTTTTGACCTTATAATTAGCCTTTAAGTTTAGCCTACTTTTAATTAAATCTTTAATTTGAACAGAACTTTTAAACAGTTAGCAATTGAACATTCAGATTTCATAGGTGTATTCCATTAACAAAGCCTTCCTTTTGATACCAAGAGTATGGAAAGCCATAGGGGAATCCCCATTGTATTGTTCTATATATTTCATTCAAAACCAAGCCTAGCCGGTAAGGATGGCAATCCTCATAATGTCTAGATTTCAAACATGACCAAGTCATGATTTTTACCATCTTGACCAGGTCAGGATTGACAACGTGACTGAGTCAACATTGATAACATGGTCATCCTATCCTGACCAAGTCATAATTCAATGTTGACCACGTCAAGATTGATAACATGGCCATCTTATCCTGGCCAAGTCAGGATTGATAACATGGCCATCCTATCTTGGTCCGGTCATGATTCAATCTTGACCAAGTCAGGAATGATAACATTTCTTAGTCAGGATTATGGGAAGCCATAGAAGACCACCATGTCATGTTCTATATAATTCATTAAAAATCAATCCTGGCCAGTGAGGATTCCAATTCACTGGTATCCCGGGGAACCTAAAGACAATCATATTTCTATTGCACTGACTGTGACATATAAAGGACTGTGGGATGATATTGGTGAAACTATTCCCCATGGATTCATTTGCGAACGAGTGCCTTCAGTTTTTTTGTAACGACGATGACATATTTTAAATATTCATTCTAGAAATGCTATTTAACTCAAGATTTTATAATGCTAGAAAAAGAATATTTCTTTGAACTTTCAATTGTAAATTCACTGCACTAGTTAGATAGGCTGCAATAGTGTGTTGAAATAGTATGGTACAATTTGGGACTACCAAGTATAATTAGTATCAAATGGTTTTTATCAGTCCATAATGCATCAGTCAAATCATGCATTTGCTCAAAATTCATCATCACTGACAGGATGATACTTAAATTTAATCATGTTCGTTCATAGTAAAGCATTAGTCTGAATAACTAGTTCCCTTTAAAATATAGTAAAAATTACGATATTTTAAATATTCATTCTAGAAATGATATTTAACTCAAGATTGCTTTGTAACGCAATTGGTAACAGTTAGTCTTGGCAAATGCTACGACTAATCAATTGCATATTGTTTTGCTGTATTATAAATATTTTTATGAAAAATGTACGCACAGTCTGTGCGTGTTTTAGCATTTGCTATAATATTAATTCCGGAAATATTTTATAATATAATGTATACCTCTGCCACCCCAAACGAAAATCCAGTTAAAGCTGTTATGCAGTGTAGTGAAGTACATAATATTAGAATTCAGAGAAGTTTATCAGAACTTGGAATAAAGTAGACAAATTATCCAATTCTTTTGGTGAGTACGTTTTAAACTTGGTTTTCATCTACTTTATGTACATGAATCTTTTGAATAAATATGTTTTTCTTAAGTTAATACCTTTAAATTATCGGGTGAACCTACGATATTTTCTTGTAAAGTATAGTGTCTTTTTCATATTCTTGAACATGGGTTATCTTGAATAATAATATTTAAGAGATTAAGCTTATTGTTACAACTTTTGTTATACAATATAACAATTACTTGGCAGTTTACGAATTATGACACAATTTTCCACCGGAAAAAGGCTTCAAATTTAGAACATTTTAAAAGTAACATCAAGCGGAGTAATACGTTTTTGACTTAACTCATTGTGACGTAAGCAAGTAACTCATTCTGACGTAGGCAAGTTATTTTATGCAAAATGGATAAAATCTATTACCCAATCAAATGACGTGTTACAATTAAAATTAAATTATTAAAGGAACGAAGCTTATTTCAACTTATGTTATACGATATAACATAAATTCGGGCAGTTTACGCTTTATAAACCGCGAAGCGGTTGACCAGTGGCATTCTGTGAGTGTAGTATGAGCAACATTGGACCAAGGGGAGATAATATTTGCTCCGGACAATGATTTTTCATGTAATTCTCTTATTACCTTTACCTTAGATCTAGAAACATGGTTCAAGGTCACTGCACACCCTTTACCCAAAGGCGCTTAGTGGGTGAAGTATGAGCCAAATTGGGCAAAGGAAAGAGAAGATATGCTCCGGACAAGAAATCTCGGACGGACAGACAAAAAGAAGGATAGCTAGACGGACGGACGGACAGAAAGACTGATCACTATAGGGCAATCGCCAAGAGGGGCCCTAATAATAACAGCAATATCGGATACAGCTATGATGTCTCAACAGCTAATTTATGACGTAATGTAGCCAATGACTGTTTTACAAGAAACCCCCCAGAAAATCCAATGTTTTGTAGTTGAATATAGTATTTATATCACGAGTTGTACAGGATATTTTTAAAAATATATTTTCACTCGTGCTTCGCACTCGTAAAAATAATTTTAAAATATCGTTAATTTTTTTTTTATAAAAAAATCCAGTCCAACTCGTGACATAAATTCCATATTCAACTACAAAACATCGAATATCCTCTATTTATTAGCAAGAACTTTTTATTTTCGCGTAATACGCGGTTATGCCTGCTCGCAAAATTTATTTCTCGCGTTTCATGTATTTTAAAGGATTATATAAACAAGAACCACAGCTTGCGAAATTTATTTCCCGCTAATAAATACTAAATTGCGAAACTAAGGTGTCTAGAAAACAGAGTGATCTACATTATAAGGTTTTTCTCTTATAACTTAAGCATTCATAACATCTAAAACAAGGAAGCAACAGACAAAATATACTCACCGTTATATATGCCTATACAAAGCCCTTCTCGGGGGCTAACTGTCAATTCAATTTAGTTATTTTTTTATTAATCTAATGTATATATTATGTAGGTCTGATGAAATACTGAAACCACAGTAATATTTCTTACTTCTATCTAAGACATTGATCTAGACCTTGCAATTAAATTTCTTTTTTTGTAATTAGCGAAGATACCGGTATATATAATATTTCAATATTTCTCTTAATTGAAGGACAGACATACATGTATAACCTTGAGAGCAAGAGATTCTTCAATGCTGCCTAAGGATTAAAAAAAGTCACTCAGAGCTTGGGTTATGATAAGCAACACTATTTAGCGTCATCCTAAACTAATGGATTGCTACAAGATTTTTCCCACACTAAAAAAGAAAATAACCCCTGGCTGCTGATAGATCTCGGTACAGATTACCTTGTGTTTGAAGTCGAAATATACAATGTCGACAGAGAGGTGCAATGCTGTGGCATGTCAAACGTTTTTGTTCTTATTGTTATTAATTATAAATCTATCTGACACTTTTGTTTTACATGTGTATTTTAATTTGTATAAAGATGTCGTTTTGATTATTTCAGTTTAACTATATATAGATATTTTATGATCGAAAATATAACAATTTAGAACAAAACACTTTTCACAACTACTATACGGAATTATGCACTTAATGCCATTTTGTAAGATCATATTACTCTTTGTACATAGAAAACTGTAAATCACTGATTTTTCGCGGCATCTTATTTCCACGAGAAACGTCCCTGGTATTTACATGTATAAGCTATATATGCAATTTTTTATATCTCTGAAAAGTATTTTTAATTATATTATTTTAATGGATACAAATGCTGTATACGCGAGAATGATATTTTTTGCAAGCAAAACATCAAGAGTACTTATGCTAAATTTATTGTTCTAATGAAGAAAATGTGATTTACAGTACAAACATATTGAATTTTATACTTTATTCTCTTTATTATAGCAAATCGCTTTCGTGATGCGAATATCAGTGTTGGATCTTCGCCTATGAATATGGAACTCTGTGGACATTTTGAGGGACCAGGAGAGGAAAAGAACGCTTTGTAGTGCGCTGTCCCTTTGTCAAAATGGTTAGATATGTCAAAATCCAGA
>NW_026921524.1:0-18823 GCF_032062105.1 Saccostrea cuccullata | reverse complement strand
TTAGTTCTATTTTTGTTGTTGAATTCATGTATTTGGTAGTTTATTCAGTTTATGAACTTCTAAAAACTATGCTATCGGAGATGTGTACATGTCGACAGCCAGGCTAGAAAATCACTCAAGTGAAACAATTCTACAAGGCTATATATAGCAGGTACGGGTGGCCAAAAATCTTCGATAAAATATGGCGGAATCGAAGAAATATGGCGGACAAGGGCGTACAGGAATGTAGTAATTCGTACAAAGATGAAAACTAATTTAAGAGTTCATGTCAGCTTTAATAGGTGAAATATTCACAAGTCGGCCAATCGTCGCCGGATCATATAGCTCTGTGCTACAGTTTGATTTTAACCGTCGGCCGAAATTTTTGACACCCTTATTGTCGAACGACGTTCGACCGACTTAATAAATTGACCGCCCATGGTTGGACAATGATCGAAGGTTGGTCGATGGATAATTCAATAGAAGAAATCGGCCACCGACGCAGAAAAAAATTATAACTTGGACCGATAGACACAAAATTGGTCAGCCGACAAAAAAAGAGGTCCAAATCGGACAAGACAACGGCCGATGAACTGCCGACTGTCACCCGACGAATCCCATTTTTGCTTCAAAAACCGTCGGCCGTTGGTCGTTTTTGGAAATGTGACTGGGGTTTTTCCGATTACAAATTTTCTAAACGATTGACATCGTTCCGACCAAGTAAAGTATCAGTCACATTAACCAGCGATGGGGTATACGATGGGAAACCGCTGCGTTTTTTTTATATAAAAATGGCGTGGTTTCCCGCCGCACACCTATAGTAACGGACGATTACTGAGGCCATTTGGCGAATTGGTGGGGGTCATAGGTAGAAAATAAGTTGTAGTTAAAATTCAGCGATGTCTCCACCGATGCTCCTCACCGCTCCTTATCGGCAACCCATCATTAACACATTTTTCAAGGATTGGCCGATGAATGGCCGGGCATCGTCAAATGTCCGTTAAATCTGAGGTCATCGGGGGGTTAAGTGGTGGGCAACAGACATCGGCCGATGATCGGTCGATGTTTGACCAAACATTGGCCCATAGTCAACCGACGTTCGAACGATGTATGAGCGATGTAATATACATCTGCCGATTCATGTCCCTTGAACATCGTTTTATGATTAGCAATGCATCGCTGGACCTTTGTAAGTCCGGCCGGCAACCACGCCATTTTTATCAAAAACGAATTGTTATCCATCGTATACCCCATCGCTGGATAATGTGACTGATACTTTAAGGACTATTAGGCCGATGTGGACCGATGTTGGGGCATCGCTCACGCCACGGATTACCACCGATTACCACCGGTCTACGGCCACCGGCCGGGAAATGTGACTAAAGCATAATCGGTTTACCAGTTACAAATTGCCATCCCTATTTTTATGCTTCTCAATTCAATTGTATTTAAAGAGTTATAATGCTTTTCCCCAAAAATTTGCATACTACTGGATTATATTGAAAGCACCGATTACTATAAATTGAAACAAATATACGGAACTGCTTCCAATTATATATAATAAAAACACTTATGCTCTTTCAGTCTATAAATTCACAAGAAACATGTTAAAGCTATGAACTAGGTTTTTCTCTGTAATTGCTTCACAGTCAGTTTTACCGCGTTTAGGCGTATAATTATATCAAATGTTTTATCTCACCTTAGACTTATAGAAACAGAGGTTTGTAAGACTTTAAAAACATATCATTCGGTACATGTAATGTAACTAAAAAAAAACCCATCAGAACATACTTTCTGAGATTGTTATACGAGTAAGTCAGTGACATAAACGAGGGCTGTTCGGAAATTATTGAGACTTTGTGTACATTTTACTTTCAAATGAACGTCTTTCGGGGAAAATTTGCATATATGTTTTACAAACATTGAGAATTCATAAACACGTATGGACGATTTCCAAATAAGGAAGTCAAGAGCGATAACCAGGTGTAAGTCTTTCTGACCAATCAGATAGCAGCATTTAAACAAACCCATAAGAAAAAAAAATAAAACACTCGGTTTTAAAGTTTTTTGCTCAAAAGATCTTTATAAAACAAACTTTTTGTAAACTTTATGCATATTTAGAAATAATATAATATTTATGACAATTCTACCGTGAACAAACACGAGTTGAATGCTTAGAATACGTTTTAAGTGGGATTAAAAATCTGTCGCTAGGAGGTAGCAATCCCAAATGTTTAACTTACGTTAAAAACTTACGGAAAAAAATGTTTAACTTACGTTTAAAATTAACGAAAAAAAAAAACGAAAATTTTTCAGTTTTTAGAGCCCGACATAAACATTTCATCGAATTGATTACAGTCTTAATTATTTTTGAGTGTTTATAGCAAAATCGTCCATGCAGTTTCTGGTATCATAATAAAGATATTGGGATAAAACGCAATCATGTATAATTATTCTCTTTTCTCCACGTTTTACGGCTAACATCTTTCCTTATGCACATTTAAAAAGTCTGCTTAGTTTAGAAACCCGGTGCTCATCAAACCCGTGATATTTTAAAACTACATGTATATGTAGTCCATACGATAAACACTGTGAGGTGGCTCTTTACACATGGAAATTAAGCATCATCGATGAAAATCGGACGGCTAAGCAAAATTTTATTTACCAAAATATATAGTATATTCTGGTAAATCTTATAATTGAACTTGATAAGAACTTGCTGGTGTGATTTATTCCTCCGTAAACGATTGCATTGTATCATGGATATTTTTTTCTTTACCGAAATAAAAATGTCAAGTTGTTCACGGTAAATATGTGGGGAATACCCTATTCTTCAAAAGTTTTCATGCTACTTCTAAAGATTTTTTGTTAAAAAAAAATCTTTTTAAGGAAAAAAACAAAAACACGTGTTACCTTTTTGTTCTTTTAAAATATGTTTTGGAGTGTGTTAAAATATTGTTGTCTGATTGGACAGAAAAATAAATACGTGTCCATGATGTATATTTATAGCAACTTTCAGTTATCGTTCTTGACTTCAATATTTGGAAATCGTCCAGACCTGATAAAAGCATGATATAATTTACAAATATTATTTCTTTTATCTTCAATAGTATATATAAATGTGGCAATGGTAGGGGTACCCGGCGCAGTCATGAAATCAAATATTGAAGAAAAAAATAACACCAACGTTCAACCCCCTTAGTGGACCCATAATTAGAGCGAAAATAATTCGATTTTGTATATAATTTTTCAATTTTATTTTGACTTTGTTGTGGTGCAAGTTTGTTAAAATTCTGATCAGGAGTTTGGAGATCATTAAAAAAAATGAAGCGCGATCAAGAAATCTGATTACATGTACGACAAAAAATGGATTTTGACGTCAAGGCTTTTTTCATATGTATATACTTTTTTTCAAACCTATAGTTCAACCCATGTAAAATCAAACGTGTCATGTTCACCCCTTATGTTTTTGTCATTTAAATTCAAGACACGTGGTTTAGGTTGATCTATTCAAAGGTTATAGGGTAGAACCGGTTTTATAAATAAAATTGGCAGTAAACATGATATTGCTATAGCTTGTTTCTTTTGAAAACATGTCCTGTAATAAATGTTTCCAGACCTTTCCGAAAGACTTGCATGATTTTCAACAGAAAAAGGGTGGCTAAAGAAGGGGATGTTAAAATAACAATATATCTTATACTTTTCGGCGAAAAGAAGAGCTCACTAGTGACCAATTCGCTGGTAAAAAATGTGAATTACTAAGTATCATCTACACTGTCAAACCTTTGTTTGCCTTATGTGGCTTTTGTTATAAATGCGCACAGAGGATCTTACCACGAGCAACTGACCAATCGTTGAATGAATAGCAACGCTTGCGCCATATACATGTTTACATTTTACTTCGAACACGTCAGGTCAATCTAGGATCATGTCAATGGACTGCAAAATAAAAAAAATGTTCTTACGAACAAAATACAAAGATAAGAAACTATGAAAGATGTTACAAGCGTATTTAATTTGTTGTTAACTGAAAAAAAAAGTTTAATAAAATGTAGTTTGTGTCTAGTTCAGAACACCAGCGCTTCAAGGGTAAGGAAAACGAGCATCATCTCTTATGTATTTAAATGGACAAAACTTTGTTTACGTTCGTGATCACGTGTTCTGCCAGGGAACCCACCTGGCAATTGTATTCACCAATAGTACAACAAAGGAATTAATACACACGCAAATCGCTTTTGAAGTACGATTTTCAGAAACCTAGACTTCCACCGTTTATTTAACAAATGCATTGTTTGTCATTATGAGCATGAAAATAATATTTTTAAAAATGCTTTTCATTTACTATAACATTTTCCTTTTTTTCATGCGTAACATTCCTGTAGTATTCGTAGTAACCCATAATGCAATACTCATTCAGCTGATTGGTCACTCGACAGCTAAAATCATGCTGGTGCCTCATTTCCTAATCTGACGCCAAAAATATAGTCCCGGTTCCAATGCAAAAATGTTTGTCCAAAAAGAAATTTTAATTCATGACTGCAGAAAATTGTATTATAGAGAATACTTATTTAAGTTTGAATGAATGTAAGAGAGGTCGATTGAAGTACATTTCTACAGATATTATCAGCTGATTCTAGGGTGGTGAAAACTGAAACGCAACATAACTTTTCTGTTTACTTTGCCTCCACTTCCTAGCAACATTTCCGTGAATAATTTACCCTATCTCGCTGAGGTCTCGCTAACTCTCGCCAGAGCCACTGTCAGAGCTACTCTGAACTCATCGTGTTTTACAATTTGCAGAACACCGAAAAATAAAAGGTTCCGAACACATTAGTAGGGGTGATGTTTACATTTCTCGAGTACGGGAAAACCCAAATATGACGTCACACATTTGCGAAATAAGCGAAATAAGACATACCTACAAAATATTTCCGTCAATAACAATGTAAAAATATTTTTTGTGTTCAAATTCAAATAATACCCCACCATGTACTGATCATGGCCCGTTTTTATGATATCATACAACCCGTGTTTCACTGTGTATAATCTTACTGTACTAAGAGATCCACTATATGACGTCAACGACTCGTTGGACGCGCAGTGTAGGGAAGAGTGGATCAATTTTTTCCGTACTTTAATAATTAATATTTGCAAGAAAGTAGGAATATTTTAAATATTCTTTTACAAGATGGTGAAAGCTAACAAACAGTCCAAATATTATACAAGAACTTTGGTTTCAATCTTGTTTTGTACATGTTTTATCAGAGATTATGACGTAATTAAACTGTGTCATGTGACCATACATCCTTCGTCCCCTTTTTTTCATGTTTACCAAATTTTAAAATGTTAGTACGTTGTATGTATTTGTGTTTTACATTTGATTCATTCTTCATTTTTTAAAGTCTGGTATTACTGCTCACCTTGGGGGAGTAGCCTATGGTGAATTTGGTGTTGACATACTAGTTGCATTCGGTGGTATTCGTATAGAAGGACGAGTTCTACAAATATCGCTCGATATATCCGCCTCAGTGAATTGGAACAAACCCCCTGTGACCCTGAGGTAATTGAAATAAAACTCAAAATTAAAAACACACAAACTTTCATTCTCTCACACAAGCAATCCGTAGACATTTTAGCATGAACTTATTGCTTGACAATTGTATGAAAAGTGTTATTGAATATTCTACTCTATTTATAAAACAAGCTCGAAATAAAAGACATCACAGGGTCTGCTACATCTGTTTTATGTCTTATTAACTATAGACCTTAATAATGACCAACTAAAGACACAACTTTATGATGAAAATACTTTTCAATCGTCAATATTCTTTACCCATGTTGTAACATTCCAATATTACCTACATATTTCTCAAGCTGAATCGGTAGGAAATATTAAGAGTAAGATCACTCCAGGAAGAGCGTGTCGGCTCACTTAATCCAAATTGCTTTTCATATGTTGTTTACTACATAACTCAAAAATTGGCTCAAAATAATCTACTGAGTATAATGTTACAACCTTCCAGCAATTGAATTTGCTCGTGTTTTTAACCAGAGGCAATGAAATTCACCATTTTTATTGAGGTACTATTGCTTATGTAAGGATTTTTCAATGCTTTGACTAGAATGCTGTTAATGGAAAAATTGTGGGATACTTAATTACGAAATGCAAAGTCAATCCGATAGCATGAACTAAGTCAGAAATATATGTAGATACAGTACGAATCCATACTTTAGGTTCAAAATAAAATAAATACGTTTTTCAAACCCAGAAAGACCAGTGGGCGTACAACATTAACAAACCGGAGACGGAGACCGGAGTGCCGTACCTTTCTCTCTTATACATACTGTGGTTTTTTAAACCATTAATTTGGGGTTTTCACGATTATTTCCTATGGTGCACAAGATGAAAAAGTGTGATAAATTAATATAATTTGTGAAAAGGGTCAACAAGCCCGGGGTTGAATAACTGCGGGGGGGGGGGGGGGGGGTCCTGTCAACAAGTACCCGTGAGTGTGTTGCAAGACACAATATTGCTCACATATATTGAAAAATATGTAAATACTACTGGTGACATTACTTTTAGAACACCTATCTTTGTCTCATTCTAATTTTCCTATGTTAAAGTATATTTTTTTTAAAATTTAATGATAGTATTATTATACTTCAGATGTTTAACTAAGCTTACCCATATCACCCTTTCCATAAGACCAAACTGAAAATTGAAATCGTTCTGAAAGCACACTCTCTTCGATTTTTATTTTAGCTATTCTGTTGACTTGGACGTCGTCCCACTGGAATTAAGACTCAGCGTAGTTGTCTATCTCCGCCTACTTTTCTGGGAGAAAAAGATTTTTGACCAAAACATATGGACTTTTAAGTTATTTCCTTACCATGCTACTGTGTTCAGATACACGAAACAAAATGGTAAACCTAGCATCATAGACGGTTCAAGTTCGTCTTTCTCATATTTCAAGCAAGGCCGTAGAATAAAGAGAGGTGTTACTGATGGCTGTAATGTGTACCAGGTTCCAAGGAGAGATTCAACGAACACCGCATTTATCCTATCTACTGGCTTAAGCTCTTCACTAGGAGAACTTTCTCTCACCTACGCTATTGGTACCACACCTGGCGGTACGGACGCCTTAGGTTGGTCTAAGTTGACAAAACCTGGTCTTTTGGCACCACTTCCTTTACCCAATGGTATTCCCTTGTTTTGGTCAGTTAAAGGAACAACAACCGATCATCAGTCCCGAACAACACAGTGTACTCTTAAAACATATGATAATACACCCCCAGACGGACGAATGGATGTACAGTATGATTACACAAGTCATCCACATAAGATTGGTGCTAAAATAGTCGTGTTTGATGACTCCCCTCTGATGATAAACCATACATATGCTATTGGACTCTCAAACGGTTACAATGGCAATCAGTTCCTTGACTGGTCCTTATTCAACTTTTCGAAAGTAGCTACGAAAGCTAAAGATGTTGGGTCATTTGGAAATGGAAAAACAGGAAAACTCACATCTAAACCACTAAAATCACTTAAAGCGACAGATCATACTGATTGCGCAGAAGAATGCATAAATTTTGGTGAAAAATGCATTTCGTTTGACTACGAGTTCCATTCTGAAATTTGTGATCTTCACTCCGTCATTGAAGGACCACTTGCAGATGTGAGACTGAGTGGTACTTACAAACATTTTGAACGATCAGACCTTGGAAGCACACATTCATTTGAACACAATCTTATTTTATTGCATGGCGAAAGATATTTCCTAAATGCAGAGATTACAAACGTTTTAATGTATAAAAGTCTATTGTCATCCAAAGGAACCATCGTTGACTTTACTCCACCAGAACCTCACTTCATAGGGAATGCAATCCAAGATGAACTTTCAGCTGACAAATGCCAGGCATCAATAATTCAAAGATGTGAAGATGTTACATGGAAGAACAATCACAGGTTACTTTTTCAAAAGTTTAATAAAAGTACGACAATACACTCTTTGTAAGATTGTTGAATTTATACAAACTATTTATTTTAGAAAAATTAAAGACGGGGAAGATGCAGAAACAGTTTACAATGGACATCACCCACAAGTGGAGACACGATACACATTGACAAATCATTTTGCATCAGGTACATCTTACGTTAAACAATAAAGTGGTTTGGTTTGTTAGTATGGGAATTGTTGAAGCTGTTGAAGAAAATATCTTAAACCCAAAAGCGTGTTATGTTTTTTCCGCAATCGCTGCAGTTTTGTTTCCTGTACCAAGTAACAAAGAAAGGCATTGTATTGTTTATATTTATTTCTGTAAAAAGAATTAAAAACGTTAAATATCATATTTTTGAAATGGACACCATTGTCCGTTTAATTGATGAAATAAGAACTGCTCTGGGAATTTATTCAGGTGGTTTGCTGATTAATCACCATGTAATTTTTTAATAAGAAAATTAGAAGAGAAATATATAACGAGAGACTTTCAGTGTTGTAGTCTTATTTCGAATCTTTACCATTTATTGATATATGAATTTATTTCAGCTAACTGGAGACCTTTCACTGATAAAGAAAGCGGAATTTTTGGATATACGTGGGCATTTGGCAGTACCATCTGTGGGACAGATATTTCTGATTACGTAAATCCTCATAAACATCTTTCAGACAAAAAGTTTTGGACATATACGGGATATGCTCGAGATATACATCTTCCTGACGGAAAATATTATACCACCGTGCAGGCCATCAACAACGTGATTCACGGTGGTTCCCTAGTAACCACTGTTTGTCACTCAACCCCTATAGTTGTTGATACAACACCTCCTTTATTTAAAGGTGTCTCCGATATACTATTTGACGAAGACTTCAATATTATGGCCATATATTTTGAAGCAGAAGACAAAGAATCATTCTTGTCGCGGATTGATTTTGGACTCGGAAAAACAAAACATGACGTGGAGGTTCGAGGTTATTCGGAAATATCGTATCCAAAAAGGGAGAACCCTTACATTTTGATAACTGATCTAAACATAACAGATGGAGAACCGGCTTGGTTAAGACTTAGAGCTGTCAATAATGGTATATTTTAAATCAATTACTTGTATACCTACTAATCTGTCACGCTGCTATGTACCTCCTTCTAGATTTTGATTCGAATACTAGTAACCAGATTATACACCATCATTGATAATAATTATTATAAAGATAAGTAAGCTTTTTTTCCTTGTAGTCGAATTGTCAAAAGCTGGGCATAGCGATGACCCTATACTTATTGATAGAACCAATCCTATAGCAGGGGAGGTGTTGGATGGAAGTACTCTCGGACAAGATCAAACCTATCAACCTGAAAATAATCGGATATGTGCAAGCTGGAAGGGCTTTTATGACCCAGAATCTGGAATCGAAGAGTACCTCACAATATATACATATATTTAATATTTTTATATATACTTGTGATATATGTAATTAAAAATGCAAAATATACAATTTGGTGGCTGTATTGATATACAAAATGGTAAATGTGAAAAAATGTCAAATTTACTCAAACGGTCTTTTAACCTACTGTCGTTTTTTTCTGAAAATATACGGTTTTGTAGATATCACTGGGGTGTTGGAAGCTTCCCGGGGCTTGATGACATCGTTGCCATGGAAACATTATCTAGAGGCACTAAAAACAAATGTTCCTTTGCAAACCTTGCTCACAATACAACTTACTACTCTGTCATAGAAGCAAAAAATAGTGCACTGAACTCAAAAACCATCAAGCAATCATCCAATGGAGGTAACTCTCAATTGACTTGAAAAACGAGATAATACGTGTAAAAAATGTTTACTTTTTATTCTTTTGGGATTTGTTTTAGTTCTTGTGGATATGACTAAACCAAACGCTGGATGGGTTAATGATGGAGATGACCCAGAAAAGGACCAGGTTTTCTCCTCTGAATCTGCCTTGATAGCAGCAAGATGGGGAAACTTCTCAGATGAAGAAAGTGAAATAAATCATTACGTTGTAGATGTTTTCGTAAATGATGTAAAAACTAGAACTTTTGACGTTGGTATTAAAAACGCGTTCGATGATTTCTCGATGAGTTTTGCTCAAGGAGATCACATTTATTCACTTGTCACGGCATATAATGGAGCCGGATTGTCAGTGAAAATGAAATCAAGTGGATTTATTATTGATCTAACCCCGCCAAATTTGAAATACATTCATGACACAAAAAATGGACTATCCTTTCAAAGTGACTCTCAGTCCCTTTCATATGCCTGGAAATTCTTAGACCCAGAGTCAGGCATAAAACAATATCGTCTAACAGTATTTGAAGTGCATCAAGGCATGAAACTTAAATTCTACCCGACAAACGAAGATTTTATTCGTACCAATGCAGAAAATATTACTTTATCTGGTCTTTCTTTGCAAAATGGAAGAAAGTATCTCGTCAAAATTGTTGCTATCAATAATGCAGACATGCCTGTATCACATGAATCAGATGGCGTGATGATTGATACATCAGCCCCAGTCATCTCACAGGTAAAAAAAAACTTCTTAATTTGCATTCTCTCTGTTTTCTCCCACTATAAATCTTTTTAAGAACATTTAAAAAATGTTTTTGTGCTAGCTGGTCCCTAAACACAAAAAGTATAGAATTCGAATATCATCATTCCAATGTGTACCTTGGTGATATACCTTCTCTGTCTATAAGTCTATAAAAAGAATAGAACAACAAATAATAATCTTTCAAAAATCACTGCTCACAGTACCTCTAGTTTGTACTGCATTTCGACGAAATTTTGAACTCTGAATGTGTATTTCTGATTTTATACTAAAACGCAAAAGAAACACAACACCCTACTTCAGGGGGAAATAATTATGTAAAGTAAAGAATTTTGTATCTTAAAATTATGGATATCTTCAATTTGGTAAATATCGGTAATCTAACGGTTGAATGATTTTTATACCTTAACCGGAAGTCAAGTTTCGGTCTGCTTAACAGAAATCGAAAATTGCATGTTTACCAAAACATTTGGCAATATTATGGAGTTTGTACTTCAAAAAATAAAATCTCCTTTCGTTTCCCGTAATGATGCTAAGGCTTCTTGAAAAAAGGCTTAAGTACGCATTTCTATTGCTCTAGCTGGAAAATCTCAAAAATACACTACATTACGCCTCAAGGGGTCTTACGTATTATATGCATAAATGATAGTCCTTGGACCGGAAGTCCAAGGGTTACTACAATGCGCTAAGTTTGAGAAAATTCGATCTAATTCTCTGAAAAACAGGCATTTAAAAATGGCAAAGAATAATTCCTTCGCTGAGATCTCGATATTGATTAACCTACTGAATCGTAGAAATTAAGCTGCAATTGAATAAAAGACAAAAAAATAAAAATAAAAAAGCTGCAATTGTTGTTTGGGACAATCTTGAACGTTGTAATTGAATTGCTGCGAGGGGTGTTTAAACAGTAATATGGTACTTAGTAAAGTTAAAAGATAAACATTTAACATTTATATCAAATCTCCGATGTTCTGAAAAGTGAGTTAAGCCTTCTGTATTCTTTTTTGAAAATCATAAGTTAAAAAATTCAAACATTTGTAATTCACTGCTTGTTGTGTTTCTTTTGTGTTTCAGTATATATGTACTTAATGCCTGATTGATTTTTATTTTTAAATTTCAACAGATTTGATAAATATTAGATTTAAAGAACTAGGATCTGTAAATGTATAATAACATTTTTAGGTTCATATCGGACTACCAGAGGTCGAGGAGGAAGAAGAAGATGGAAAAGTGATGCATGCAGATCAGTCTGCGATGACGGTCAGTTGGAGAGCTGAAGACTATCAGAGTGGAATTGTGAAGGCATGGGTAGCAATTGGACTTAATACCAACGACACATCAATAACGAATGGGTTCAAAGAATTTGACGATGGAAATGTGGCGCGGCTCTCTGAGTATTTAATCTTTTTCTAATAACATTTTGATTGTTAAATATGCTGAAATTACTTATATTGAATAATTTTAAGGCATTCACGCAGCTAGGATAAGGCTGCCCGTAAAATATCAAACTGTTCAAACTGTAGTAGCTTCTCTGAACTACCTAGATATGACGTCATTATAGAATATGAGGTCGTCACTGCATACTTGAGCTGACATAACGGGGAAAGTGTCATAATTATTACACAGCATGTAGATTTATTATGGGGATTTGTGTTTAATTCAAGAGTAGGGTTTGTTTTTTAAGCCTGTGTGTGTTGTTATAATGTTTAACATTTGATATTTAAATATATCTATTCCTTTTGCTTGTCCGATATGTATATATTCAAGCAATAGCAAAAAATTATGTTTGAAACGCTCCCCTAACACTTCCGTAGACAGAGTTAGAAGTTATGAATCGTGTTTATATAGGACTAGCACAAGTAAAAAACAAGGATAAATTGAAGATATTCTGCGTGAATCTAAAAGAGAAGTATGTCTTCTAACTGAATTTTGCTGGGGGATCGTATGTAGTTTATCCGTTTTTGTACAAATCGCGATAAACAGTGGAAAATACCCCTTCTTACGTTGGTAATTTTAATTTATCGTAAAATATTTTCTTAAGAAGAAAAAATTAAACCTGCCCCCAGCACTTTTTAGGTATCATGGATCACGATGAATAGATCTATGTAACAAACTTTGCACAATAATTGTGTTATGCACTTGTGCCGATGCGATTTTTGTTCAACATTTAAGAATATCAAAAATGTCCGTCACGTGATCAACACAGTCATCTGACATCACAGATATGCTTTATTACAATATCTGATTAAACTTTTATCTCAAGTTGACTATAATTTCAAACAAAGATAACATATTGAAATTAAAATCTAGCTCAAAATAAAATGTATATATATTTTTTAGACATTTTAAGCCTTCGGACAGCCTTATCATAACTGCACATGTTTTTTCTTAATTTTTCTTCCGATTATATTATAGTCTTTCCTTAACTCCTTCATCGATCAGTGACACAGAAATCCAGTATTACTATGTAATGGTAAAAGTAATGAATGGTGCAGGTTTGTTGTCATTACAAGCTAATTCAAAACCAGTTTACGTAATGAAGAGTAATGTACCCGGAACCGTGTACGATGGACGTGAAGCGTTATCCGATGAAGACTTTACTTATGATAGAACATCACTAGCCATGTCTTTTAATGGGTTCGAAAGTGAGGCATGTAATCTTATTCAGTATGAATGGGCCATTGGATACAAGCCATTTACATACGATGTTTTACCGTTTACCGACTATGGAATTGTGATGCATAATGAAACCTTTGGTCAGGCTCAAATACATTTATCGTTATACGAGGGTTCCACATATTTCATAACTGTTCGAGCAAAAACTGGTTTCAATTGCCCAATGGGTGAATACGTCATATCTTGTTCCGATGGTATCAAATTAGACACCACAAAACCGCAGATTGGTATGAGCTATGAAGAAAACACAATTACGCCAAATTCAATGCCTCTCTATCAGACCAGTATGGATTCTGTCAATTTAAAGTGGAAGATCAAGGATTCGTCAAAGATCTCAGAATCGTGGTGGTCGATTGGAAGCCTTCCAAAACAAGAAGATGTTTCGAAGAAAATTAACACCATGGACAATTTTATTCCTAGTGGATTTTTGAAATTGTCTCATGGACAAACATTTTATGTCAATGTTGGTGCTAAGGATAAAGCTGGAAATGAAATGATTACGTCTTCACCTCCGATTACTATTGATACCACTCCTCCTGAAATTCACAATTTCACATGTACTCCCTTTATTTCTTTGCGTAAGTCCTTAGTCGTCTGCACCTGGGCTATGATAGAAGAATGGGAAAGTGTTTTAGCAAACACTGCTATTGGCATCGGTAGGAACGAAACCTATCCGGATATATCAGAATTCCATACATTTTCAAAACTGACGAGAAGCTGGACTCGAGATCTTCGCTTGAGGTTAAAGAATGGCAACTTTGCCCATATTCATATAATAGTTAAAATGCAAAATTTGGCTGGTTTAGAGACTTACAAATCTTTCAAAATAGTCGTGGATTCAACTCCACCATCTGGAGGAATTGTACAAATTGTGACCACAACTGCAGCAACAAATGCATCAAGAAACGTTCAACGATGCCAAATTCCCCAGACATATTTAGAAGCTCGAGTTGCCAGCTGGGGAGATGCTGAATCTGGAATTGACAGGTTTGTATATCTTATATTAGGAGCAGTACTGAATCTGAAATTATGTTAAGCACTACGTATTGCTATAAGTCACAATCCTCCAAGGCAATGGTTTGGTTTTCCATCATCCAAAACTTGTTTTATGATTTTATGATTTTAAGTAAAGAGTAAAAAAGTCCCAAAACATCATGAAGAATATGGTTGATTTTATTTAAAATAAAAATAATTATTCGAATCTAAAACATTTAGTGCAGCATTTTTACACTTTTGCTTTAGAAAATCGTTATTGATTACTCAGTATGTCTTGAAGCTTTGGGACATATTCTTCTTATGATACCTTTATATTTTCGGGGGATGAAATGAATATAAGGTAAACTATTCCATTTTGAAGTGGAAAAGAATCTTAAAACAGTCATCGATTGTATATAAACTTTCCATTTGCACGATGACAAGGAATACACACACAGCAGATGTGATCGATCAACAGGTAATGCCTACTACTCCATGCATATGGCACTTCATCGTTTTCTGGTGTTTTAGAGGTCAATGTTTACTCTGCTCCCAATTTGTATTTTTCATTTGTCTTTTTAACTTGATTAATATTCGATATCTCCATATTACATTAATTTTATGACTACATTATTTTTTAATTGCTTAATTAACAACAGTAATTTTCAGTTTATAAATTCAAATAAATGTGATAAAAAGACACCATGGAGTCCTATGGAAGTTCAGGGGGCCGTTTTTATTCCAAGTCCACGATTTTTTATTGTTTAAAGATTATTTTGAGATCAATCACTATCCGTTATCCTTCTCTTTTTCTACTAGAAAGCTGTCTCCCTGCTCGATTTCAGCCTTCCGATAGAACTTTCTTGAAAACAATATTTAAAGCAATGTTTTTAATTTTTTTTATTGTAATCAATAAAAAGTATAACCAGAGTTATGATTTAATTAAAACGAAATCATGGCTGAGTTATGAACTCATATCTTCAAGACAAACAGACCTATGGCCATTATATGAAATATGTGGAGATAACGAACACAACAGTATTCAAGTACAAGAATCCATTTGATAAGAATGAAAAATTTTGGAGCTGAACAAACTCGGACCTACAAAACATCAGATATGGGATCAAGTGCCATGCAGGAGTTTGCATCCCCTGCCGACTGGTCATACCCGCCGTGTGATTCTTGTCATGATCGGGAAATTAACGGGAAAATCCTTACACAATTCAGTGTGTAAATAATGGCCTAACAATTTATTTACTTTATTCTAAAAATTATATACTGAACACATTTTCCTAATTGCATGTGTAAGGTTTGGGGGGGGGGGGGTCATCTCCTTTCCAGCGTTTTCAAGTCGCTACATGCTCGAGTTAATTGTAAATTTATTGCAAATGAAGACAATATGTGGCAATTAGTGAGGGATAATTTTTGTTGTGATTATGGGAAAAAAGATAATTGCTAAAGTTTAGGCATGTAATACTAGTAGGTCAAAAACAATATTCTTCCCTTTTACTATGTAAAGATTAAGTCTTAGAAACTTATACAGAATTAAAAAAAAAGCATTTGTTTTGTTATAAGCGTGAAATAAAATTAGTTTGAATTCTCTTTTTAAACCAGATTTTAGTATTTTAGTTGTTTGACTACCTGTTCTATTTTCATTTTTTCTTCTAGGTATCAAGTAGCTGTTGGGTGTGATGGAAAATCTACCAATATTCTCAAATTTAGTAATTGGATTATAAATGACGTCATATTAATTCCTAATCTTGATATGATAACAGGAAGTAGGGTCGTAGTGACTGTAAGGGCGTTCAATAAAGCAGGGCTGTATGGACAAGTGAAATCCGATCCAGTCATTATAAGTCCAAATCCCAAACTGTATGTTTATGATGGTCCAACGGAAATTGATATAGACTACCAGAAGTCACTGTCTTCCATTGAGGGGAATTGGCGATATTCAGATAATTGTCACATCGAATCGGTTGAATGGGGAGTGGAAAGTATCGACGGTAAAGTAATTCAAAAATTTCAACCTGTGCCATCCGCCTTACATCATTTCTATTCGGATCTAATAGACCTACAAAATGGCGTCACTTATATAAACATTATTAGAACCATTGATGTACTTGGAAGGGTTCGTGAGAGTAGATCCAATGGTCTGGCTGTAAAAATTCAACCTCCAACCCCTGCAACCGTGAGGGATGGATCGGACGACGATTTGGACTATCAAGAGTCAACTAACGAATTGCAGATCAATTGGGACTCATTTGGTAAACCGAATAGTAAAGATCCAACAGAAAGAATTGTCAGGTACGAGGTTGCTCTGGGAAATGATGTTCGATTCGAAGAGACTAGAAGTAATGTTCATTATTTTCTTGACGCAGGACTTTCAAACAATTATGTTTTCAAAGGACTTAACCTTACATCAAAAACTGTGACATATTACGCAACAGTTCGGGCATATAGCCAAGCTGGAAGTTTCCAAGATGGGATTTCTGATGGAATTAAGGTTGGTTTCAGAGAGGTGTTAACAGAAGGTAATATCGAATATAATGCTGCCCAATATATGACTGACAAAATATCCGTTTCCTGGTCAGGCTTTGAGGCAGATATGGGAATTGATCACTTTGAGGTTGGTATTTCATCAAGACCGCCATTATATCCTAATGGAACACATGACTGTTATACATTTAGGGATTTCGATGAGGTTTTTAACACCAAGAAGATGGAAGGAGTGGGGAAAGACACTTTCAAAAATTTAAAACAGTTATCTCTTCTTCACGGTCACAGTTACTTCGTCACTGTTATTGCAGCAGATGTTACAGGCAAATGTGTTGGAAGCACTGGCAAAGCGGTCATTATTGACACATCACCCCCTGAAAAGGGAAACGTTACCATCCAAGGAAAATATTCTGATAATATTGTTTACATCAAACATTATGATCAGATAACTATTGAATGGAATGGATTTCAAGATAACGAATCTGGTATATTGGAATATGAAATAAAGTTGTATTCTTCAACAACATGCTATGATGACGGTAGTGACCCAGAAAAAAATACAGATATTCATACACCAGAAAAAGCTGTAACTGTCAAAACTGAGAACAAAATTACGTTTTATGAATTATCTCTGAAGCAGTTTAAAACATACATTGTCAAAGTGACAGCTAAAAGTAAAGCTGGACTTCAGACTTCAAGTTTGTCGGAATACATCAAATGCGATACAACTCCACCGACGAAAGGAACAGTTAAAGTTGGTGACAGCTGGTTCAAAGAAGCTGCATTCCAGCCTTTTACAGATAAATTAAATGGAACAATCGCATTAGCACATTCCGAAATGGCATATCAGTGTCAAAGTCAAAGACCATTGGACGCACAAAATGAACTGGAACCTATGAAAGGACGTTTCCGAACTGAATGTGTCATTATGTCAGATTCAAAAGTGAAAATTGAAATCCGTCATGATGATAATTTACGTGGCATCATTAAAGGAGGTGTAGAATCGATAAAGAAAGAAATAATAGCAGGAAATTATTCCAGTAAACTCACAACTGCTAGAGGTAAACGGATGGTGACTTCAATTTTTCTTGCAACTGGAAGTCAATTTGTTAAAGAAGAATTAGATTTTCAAGTTAAAGAAAATCAAACTGACATTGATTATGATTTAAACAATACTTTATCTGATTCCTTTTCAAACATAACAAATTTTGAAACTTCCAATATGGAAATGTTAAATGATTCGAAAATGTTGAATAAAAGTACAGTGAACTCCGGCATGTCCAAAAATATAAACCATACATCAAATGTCGAAAAGAGTTCTGTTTTAGGATTAAACGATATTTTCGGCTTTGGATTTCACATACCAGGATACACAAAAGATAAGCAGTGGTTTGTTTTCGTATGGGTATTCGACCAGTACATCTCAACATCTAGACAAATACCAATAGACTTTGACCCAACCGTTTCAAATGTAGAATATACCATCCAATTAACAAACAGCACATTTGTTGGAAAAAATGTCTGGAATGTTAAATATTTCATACAATCTGAACAGATTGCAGAATTTAATGGCTTGCGATTTGAAGAATATGGAACATTTGGTGTCTATAACTGGAACGAAAATGAATACGTGCCACCTATAGAAAATATCGATTTTCCTGTTGCATTTGAAGCTAGTAGTACCATAGAGATAATGAAAGAACCGATTCCGGCTGACAAGCCCTGTATGTTCGGGTCGTCATTTTTTGAAAAGGACAGTTTTATTCAAGAGTTTTGGGTTAAGGTGTCTGAGTATGAGAATGAGACAGATACTTCATTTGATGATTATTTGTTATATGCTTCATTCTGCCAGAAATGTGCTGAAAATTGTAATATTGGATGTAGGCAAGATTGCAAGCCCTCTATGACAGAGTTTGAAATATTGCAATTCACCATTGAAAATCTTAACCTGACAGCATCAAAAATGTCTGGTGACAGGACAAATGGAAGCGCCGTTCAATACGATTCTACAACTTATTTCATTCATACTCTAATTGTCAATTCTGCAGGCATCACTACTCATTCCGCTTCTAAGGGTGTAATTATTGATAACACCCCACCAGAATTTAATTATGTCCGATGTGTCGATCCCCTGTCA
>NW_026921523.1:0-187254 GCF_032062105.1 Saccostrea cuccullata | reverse complement strand
CGCGGCAAAAGTTGGTATATTCATTCACTGGGGAGTATTTTCTGTCCCGAGTTTTGAGTCGGAGTGGTTCTGGTGGGACTGGGAGGGGGTCAAAACCAACAGCGCAGTAGAATTTATGAAAGCGAACTACCCTCCCGACTTCACATATGCAGATTTCGCAAAGGATTTTAGAGCTGAATTCTTCAATGCTTCAGAATGGGCAGAGATTTTCCAGGCTTCAGGGGCACAGTAAGGAATAAAATCAATAATTAACTTGGTTTACAATCCACATAGTTACACAACTGCACAATATCACAGTGCACACTATGTTGACGGTTGATACTCTGACGTTACATGACGTCATTGTAAGTTGCATTACCTATCCGATGACTGAACAGTGATGATTTTAATGAAATATTTTTTTAACGACATTCGATCCTAATATTTAAAGTCTTAAACTTTTTTTGCCAAATGTATTTTTAGTTTCTACATACATAGCTTAATTAACAGTAGTTAGAATAATCTAACTGTGTCTCGGTACAGGCCCTCACCACAGTTAGAATACGTCCCATATACTTGCAATGTAGCAAATCGGAGCGGATCTGCTCCGAAACGATTTTGAAGAATATAAAATGATTTGCACTGGGAATAACTACCAAAATAATCAAAACAAACCTTTTTGAGATTGCTTATGCCTTTTATCCCATAAAATAATCCATATAAATACGAAAATCCAATTAATTTTCTCAACGTTTTTCTCTCGATTCAAATTACTACATTCGGAACTCTCTAGATTGTTCCTAGTAAATGCACTATGCGAGTTATCGCCCGTGTTTCTTTCTGCTACATTACGAATACACGGAACGAATTCTATCGTTAAACTGGGTCTGTAGGACAATATCATTTTAACGATAGAACATTCTATCTAAATTAACAGGTCCAGCACAATACCCCGATAAAGGTATATAGCTTGATAAAGCTATATAGCTTTATCAAGGTATTTAAAATACCTTGATGAAGGTATTTTATGACGTAATGAAAATTCAAAAAAATTCTTTAAAAATTAATTACTGAAAGTCGAGTTCTGAGTTGTTGTCAGTAAATTCACCCATGCATGTAAAGAACTCAAACTCAAACAAATCAGTAGAAAAACGTGTCGTGTGAGGAGACGTTATTTTATGCTTTCCTTTTGATACCAGAGTGTTTTTCATGCACGAGTAGACACACTGACAAAAACTCAGAACTCGACTTTCGGTATTTAATTTTTAAAGAATTTTTTTGAATTTTCATTACATAAAATACCTTGATCAAGGTATTTTAAATACCTTGATAAAGCTATATAGCTTTATCAAGCTATATACCTTTATTGGGGTATTGTGCTGGACTTGATTAAAATTCAAATCAAAAAATGGGGGTTAATACGCTTCTTTTTGTGCTACAGTACATTTAATATGACCTTTTTGCACTGAAATTTGTGTCTTAATTAAGATGAAAATTTTGGATGTTTTCCTTCCAATATTTTTATCCAATTAACATGATTAAAGCATGAAACAAAATGAACTCTAAGTTTGTTTAAAAAAAGACACTTAAAAATTGTGACTAAGAAAAAGTTTCAAATTGCTTCGCATAATCAATTATTTGACCTTTCTGCACTGATAAAAAGTGAATTTTCTGGCATTGAAAATTTAATAAGCAAGAAAATTGTTTGAAAGATTTAAACTTTTTCTGATTTTAAGCAATAGGTCAAATTTATCTTGAATATTAAGAAAAGAACATCAAAAGTGGGAGTATATGATGTAAAGTTTTGGATATTACTAAAAAAGTGTCAATTTTACGTTAAAATTGGCTCAATTTTTTCTGGGTTTTTAGAATATATTTACTATATTTGTCACACTTTGTTGATAGAATTCATAAGAAATAATTAGTGTTGGCAAATCGGACGATTTTTAGTAACCGGTTACTCGCTTAATCTTCCGATCGAGTACCCGGTTACTCGGATGATTTTTTTGCTATAGTTTCCGTATGTATTATTAACCTCATCCTTTTACTTATTGGGAAAAATAATCCACGAATGCAACGTACATTGTATATGAGTTTTAATTTATTTACAAATACAAACTTAAAAAAAAACACAACATCTTCGAACACTATTGATTTTAAATGTCACTCGAAACATTCAATTTGTTTTCGTTTAAGAAAAAAAAATAATCAACACATGACCCTGTAATTGCTGGTTGTTTTTGTGGAGTTTCCTGCAAGTCACTGGTTTCCGAATTATGTTTCAATCTAAGGTGATTTAGCATATTGTAGTTCCACCCGTATATGACAACTCCGATTCACATAATTTGCATTTGACAGATTTCGATTCAGTCGGTTTTTAAAAAAATATATATCCACGCTTTAGATGTTTGAGGCGGCATCTTGTGAAAGTAACTTCCTCTAACTATCACAGGTCTATTTAGGTAATTATAACTCAGGTTTTCAAAACATGTACCCCCCTGGTAATCAAAGCCATCAATTATATACGCTGTGAAAACCAATCAAAACAAATCGATCCCAATTGTAAACCAGTAGAGCAAGCCTAACAGTAATTAACGGTAATTAATTTAGGGAAATGTGCCAATATACATTTACAAATCGCATAAAAAATCATTTTAGACGTATTTACTATGAAAAATGTATTTTTATCCGAGTAACCGAATAGCAGTTTTACTAACCGATACTCGCATCGTTCGACGGTTAACCGGTTAACCGGGTACTCGTTGCCAACACTAGAAATAATTAAATAGATATTTCAGAACCAGCATAACACATTTCACTGCAAAAAAACAGTTTTGCGCGCAACCAGGATGGAAAAATAGGAATCCAAAATTAACAGTACTGTTAAGTTCAAAATGGAAAAATTGATCATTTTCGTCTAAAAATCCTTCCGCCATAAAATATAGTCCCGAGCTTAATTCTACTTGAATGGAATTTAATCGCGGTTTTTTCATTGAATATAGTTAATTTGCACTGTAGAATTCAAATTTAATGTAAGAACTTAAAAATGATGCAGAATTTTGTAAATAAAGGACCTGACCAAAATACGCTCAAAATCTCAGGATCAAACGTCCTTAAAATTTACCCACATGTTAACTATTTAGTAATGTACCTGCAATATTATAATGTATATTCATTCAACTGTTAAATCAAGGCAATTTTTTAAATTTAACTTTTATTGTTCATTTTCTCATGAAAACATAGCTTTAACAAGCGAATCTTTGTGGGTCCAAAGTTACTGTGGAAAAAATTCTGTTGAATGAATGTGTAAAAGTCTGAAGTTTCTTATTGACCAGTTAAGCCTATAGTCAGAGCCCGCAGTGACATGCGACACAAAGTGTTGCTCACTTTTAAGAGTAAGATGAATTTCACCACCAAGATGACTTATAAGCATCATGATAAGCATGTTTGTTATATTCTTCCATTTAATAATTTAGATAAGAAGTTCCACATTTTGATCTATATTTATTAAAAAAGACAGTCAAAACTACATGTTCAACTGATTAATTTCCCTAGTGCTACAGTGATATTATACATATATCACATGGCTTCGAGGGTGACATACCAGAATATTTGCCCCGAGGTGACAGGAAAGCCCTGGAGTGTTATGTCACCCGATGCCGAAGGCATGTTTGAATCTTAATAATGTAGTTTTGACATGGCATTTTTTAAAGAAACATGGAGAAAAAGCATGCAGCTTCAACAAAAAAAAAACAACTTGTGAATGAGATTTTAGCTCACCTGCCTCAGCCAAAGGCTCAAGTGAGCTTTTCTGATTAAAGTTTGTCTGTTGTAATATACAATTATGGACTGTTTAGAAGGGAGATATCACCAATTAATTATCAGGTCTGAGTAGGTTTGTCACCCGAAGGTGCTTGCACCCGAGGGTGACAACCCTACTCAGACCTGATAATTGAAGATGTCTCCCTTCTAAAATGTCCATAATCGTTTTATTATTCTGAAGAATCTAAATAATCAATTAGATGGAGTAGAAAATAGTAATTAAACCTCTTGTGTTCTCCTACTCTGCTCAGATTCCACTTTCAAAATATGTCAACAGACAACTTTGACGTCATCATTGGAATTTATTGTTTTCTGATCCTGCATATTTAACAATTGTTAAATTAAAAATATGAGTCATCTCGCTAAAACCACTGTATTTTCATTCAAAAGGCAACAACACAGTTGTGACCCAGCATGCTCACTTGTACTATTTCATTGTCATCTGAAGGAAGATAACAGTTGTCACCCTGCACGTGAGGGAGACATCACGAGTTGTCTCCCTGCAAGTGACCTGCTCTAAACCAATCAGATTGACTGTATAATTCTGAAGGATAATAATCTCCTTTGTCGTCATTGTAAACTTTTCACATTTTCATCTTCTTTTCAAGAACTACTCAGTAACTGGGTCCATTTTAACCAAACTTGACACAGAGTATCCTTAAGTGAAGGGGATTCAAAATTGTTCAAGCTAGGGTGGATAATAACAAATTAGTGACAAACTAATGGTATCATTTAAAAATCTTCCTCTCAAGAATCACTGAGCCAAGAAAGATGAAACTTATGTGGAGTTATCCATACATGATGTAGATTCAGGTTTGTTCAAATCATGACCTCCAAGGTAGGATGGGGCCACAATGACCAGCAAAGTTTTACATAGGATTGTGGAATATATAGGAAAAATCTTTGAAAATCTTCTCCTCAAGAAACACTGGGCCAAAAAAGATAAAACTTAAGTAAATTGTCCACAGGTATTTGGTGTTGATTCAAGTTTGTGCAAATCATGTCCCCCAAGGGTAGGATGGGGCTACACTTAGGGATCAAAGTTTTACATGGAAATATGTAGAAAAAAATTTTATCAATCTTCTTCTCAAGAATAGCAAAGTCATGATTAGTGATATTTATAAGGAAGCATCCTCTGGTTGTGTAGATTTATGTTTGTTCAAATCATAGCCCCCTGAGGGTTAGTGGGGCCACAAAGAAGGATCAAAGTTTTACATAAGAAAAAAGGGGAAAATCTTCTCAGGAACAGAAAAATTATATATGTTTAGTCATCTTGACATATAAGCATGATAAGCATCCTTATGTAATAAAGATATAAATTTGTTCAAATCATGACCTCTTCTGGTATGGAGGGGTAACAATGGGGGATCAAATTTTTACAAAGTAATATATAGGAAGAATTAAAAAAAAAACCTTTTCTCAAGAACAGCAAAGCTATATGCTATATCAATATGGAGGCACCCTCAAGTAAGCATGCTTTGTCCTTTTTCTTAGCCGATGTGCTCAGGTGAGCGATATGGCCCATGTGCCTCTTTTTATGCTATATGGGACAAGATGATTAACATTTTTAAATACAGGCATAAAATTTTGAAATCACTATTTGGTAGAGATGACTAAGGAAGCTACTTGATGTGTGAAGACCATTGACCTAAGAAAAATTAAATCTGTGTTGACTTTGTAGACATCACATGATATTAAATCAGTAACACATGACAATCTTAACAAAAGAAATTATGGAGACATTTATAAGCTTTATTGATTTTGAATGAAAGTGCTTTACAGCTAATATAGACCCAGTAAAAATGAAATCTTTTACACTATTTGTGGCATATTGCATTTAACCGATTGAAAATTGATAAATTCAGGACATGTAATCATTAAAAAATAAAAGATTGTTTCAACTTATAGACAAGATATTTCAATTCAATTCAATTCAATTGTGCTAAGTAGTCAGAAAGTTCATGCTGAACAATATATTCTACATGTGTACATGTATTTTCTCTTTTTGTAATTGGAAGCATTATACACATAAATTCCTGTGCTCAATTTTGTTTGCACTTCAAAAGTTTTACATGTTTTATGCATTATTTCTTTTGACATCTTTTTAGATATGTTGTTTTGACAAGCAAACATCATGAAGGGTTCACCAATTGGCCGTCAATGTTCTCATTTAACTGGAACTCTAACGATGTCGGCCCAGCCAGAGATCTTGTGGGTAATGGAAGTTTGATCTTAGAAAACCATATTACATGATATCATTTTTTTTTTTTGCAGAATAAATGTTGTACATTGTACTTTGAGTATTCTGATTAAAATGCAACTTACATGAAAGCATAAAGTTGAATATGATTTCAAAGGGTTTAAAAGCAAATGACATTTTGAGTAAATGTTGTTTGTGTAAAATTTTGTTTGTGATTAGCTTTATATGAACTACCTATTCATAAAAAAACCCTGCATTATCAGTAATACTCAGCATGCTTTGGAAATAAGTTTTGTTTTATATCCTTTAGAGAAATATTGAGTGCTTTTTATAACAATGATAACTGAAGCATACACTTCATTTGTGAAAAAGAATATACACATTTACATATATATTTACAGGAGAGCTTGCAACAGCCATCAGAAACCAAACGGATCTGTTTTTCGGCCTTTATCATTCCCTGTTTGAATGGTTTCATCCTCAGTATCTCCAGGACAAGGCCAACAAGTGGCAGACTCAGAAGTTTGTGGAGGTAGGAGGCAAGAAAAAGTCCTTTAAGTTTATCGTAAACCAACAATTACTGTAGAAGTACTTATTTCCTTGTGGTACATGTATTAATTAACACTAAGTTCATGGTCACAAACTTTCCGGGGATTTTCATCCCATCATACTTAATATACGTAAATGGCATATAGTGAAAGTCTAAGAAATGTGCATAATTTTCTACAGTACTTGCAAATTAAACGGAAATAGATATAACACAGAATTATCAACCCATGGAAAAAAGAATCTTTTCAGTATTCATATCATCTTTTTTTTGCAATTCATCAGTTTGAAATCAATTCACAAAAATTAGTTTTTGCTGAGGAAACATTCTCTATAAATACGAAGCAAAATAAAGTTTTTGTGGATATTGATATTTGTGAGTAAAGCAGGTCGAAAAGCTCATGGATATTTCTCGCACATGAATAAAAATTGGTTTTTAGTATACTTTAAATGTATTATATTTAGCGGAAAGTGATTTTTCATCAAGTTAACGTAGATTTGATTTAGCGCATTTCTTCATGTTCTTATTCATTTATCAATGTTTAAGACATTTAGCGATGTACTTATATTAGCGGAAGTACCTTTCCGCCAAAAGCGCTAAAAAAATACACCGCCGAGTGTAATATGTAATACAGTATTCTTCTCTACACTAGTATTACATGTAGTTACCATCTCAAACACCAGTATTTGTAAGGATAATTGGTACCGGGTAAAATGGAAGTTTAGTTTTTTCAAGTTTCATGCAGCAGGTTTCAATCTGTTTTTTAACAACCATTTTTATATATTTAGAGTAAAACAATGCCGGAGCTGTACGAGATTGTGAACCGGTACAAACCGGACGTGATCTGGTCCGACGGAGACTGGGAAGCACCAGATACTTACTGGAATTCTACAAACTTCATAGCCTGGCTGTACAACGATAGGTTAGAATATCCACACACTTCATAGCCTGCCTGTACAATGATAGGTCAGAATATCCAAACAAACTTCATAGCCTGGCTGTACAATGATAGGTCAGAATATCCACAAACTTTATAGCCTGGCTGTACAACGATAGGTCAGAATATCCACAAACTTTATAGCCTGGCTGTACAACGATAGGTCAGAATATCCACACACTTCATAGCCTGGCTGTACAATGATAGGTTAGAATATCCACAAACTTTATAGCCTGTCTGTACAATGATAGGTTAGAATATCCACACACTTCATAGCATGGTTATACAATGATAGGTCAGAATATCCACAAACTTTATTAGCATGGTTATACAATGATAGGTTAGAATATCCACAAACTTTATTAGCATGGTTGTACAATGATAGGTTAGAATATCCACAAACTTTATTAGCATGGTTGTACAATGATAGGTTAGAATATCCACAAACTTCATAGCCTGGCTGTACAATGATAGGTCAGAATATCCACACAAACTTTATAGCCTGGCTGTATAATGATAGGTCAGAGTATCCACACAAACTTTTTAGCCTGGCTGTACAATGATAGGTTAGAATATCCACAAACTTCATAGCCTGGCTGTACAATGATAGGTCAGAATATCCACACACTTCATAGCCTGGCTGTACAATGATAGGTTAGAATATCCACACACTTCATAGCCTGGCTGTACAATGATAGGTCAGAATATCCACACACTTCATAGCCTGGCTGTACAATGATAGGTCAGAATATCCACACACTTCATAGCCTGGCTGTACAATGATAGGCCAGAATATCCACAAACTTTATTAGCCTGGCTGTACAATGATAGGTCAGAATATCCACAAACTTCATAGCCTGGCTGTACAATGATAGGTCAGAATATCCACACAAACTTTATAGCCTGGCTGTATAATGATAGGTCAGATTATCCACACAAACTTTTTAGCCTGGCTGTACAATGATAGGTTAGAATATCCACAAACTTCATAGCCTGGCTGTACAATAATAGGTCAGAATATCCACACACTTCATAGCCTGGCTGTACAATAATAGGTCAGAATATCCACACACTTCATAGCCTGGCTGTACAATGATAGGTTAGAATATCCACACACTTCATAGCCTGGCTGTACAATGATAGGTCAGAATATCCACACACTTCATAGCCTGGCTGTACAATGATAGGTCAGAATATCCACACACTTCATAGCCTGGCTGTACAATGATAGGCCAGAATATCCACACACTTCATAGCCTGGCTGTACAATGATAGGTCAGAATATCCACAAACTTCATAGCCTGGCTGTACAATGATAGGTCAGAATATCCACACACTTCATAGCCTGGCTGTACAATGATAGGTCAGAATATCCACACACTTCATAGCCTGGCTGTACAATGATAGGTCAGAATATCCACACACTTCATAGCCTGGCTGTACAATGATAGGCCAGAATATCCACACACTTCATAGCCTGGCTGTACAATGATAGGTTAGAATATCCACACACTTCATAGCCTGGCTGTACAATGATAGGTCAGAATATCCACACACTTCATAGCCTGGCTGTACAATGATAGGTCAGAATATCCACACACTTCATAGCCTGGCTGTACAATGATAGGCCAGAATATCCACACACTTCATAGCCTGGCTGTACAATGATAGGTCAGAATATCCACACACTTCATAGCCTGGCTGTACAATGATAGGTCAGAATATCCACACACTTCATAGCCTGGCTGTACAATGATAGGCCAGAATATCCACACACTTCATAGCCTGGCTGTACAATGATAGGTCAGAATATCCACAAACTTCATAGCCTGGCTGTACAATGATAGGTCAGAATATCCACACACTTCATAGCCTGGCTGTACAATGATAGGTCAGAATATCCACACACTTCATAGCCTGGCTGTACAATGATAGGTCAGAATATCCACACACTTCATAGCCTGGCTGTACAATGATAGGCCAGAATATCCACACACTTCATAGCCTGGCTGTACAATGATAGGTTAGAATATCCACACACTTCATAGCCTGGCTGTACAATGATAGGTCAGAATATCCACACACTTCATAGCCTGGCTGTACAATGATAGGTCAGAATATCCACACACTTCATAGCCTGGCTGTACAATGATAGGCCAGAATATCCACACACTTCATAGCCTGGCTGTACAATGATAGGTCAGAATATCCACACACTTCATAGCCTGGCTGTACAATGATAGATCAGAATATCCACACACTTCATAGCCTGGCTGTACAATGATAGGCCAGAATAAATCAGATCAGAATTGTGTCCAAACAAGTCTTAATGACTGTTAATTGAGAGTTCAGTATTTTGTACATAAGCGGAAAGATTGTGTCGTGTAAACTTTTTCACAGGTAAATTTTATATTAAATTAATAGATTCATTTTTAGCTCTACTGGTCAGAGACCAGAAGAGCTTATGCGATAGTAATGCGTCCGTCCGTCCGTCTGTCTGCCTGTCTGTAAACAATTTTTCAAAATGCTACTCCTCCTACAGTTTTGGTCTGATTTCCATATAACTTGGCACACAAGTAGACTACACTAAGATACATAATTCTATGCATCGGTTTTTGATTTCGATGAATGGTGTTGCCATGGTTACTAAAAATAGAAATTTCTGTAAAATTCTTTCAAAATGCTACTCCTCCTACAGTTTTGGATCGATTTCAATATAACTTGGCACACAAGTAGACTACACTAAGATACATAATTCTATTTATCGGTTTTTGATTTTGATGAACGGTGTTGCCGTGGTTACTAAAAATAGAAATTTCTGTGAAAGTCTTTCAAAATGCTACTCCTCCTACAATTTTGGTCTGATTTTAATATAACTTGGCACACAAGTAGACTGCACTAAGATACATAATTCTGTGCATCGGTTTTTGCTTTCAATGAACGGTGTTGTCAAGGTTACTAAAAATAGAAATTTCTGTGAAATTCTTTCAAAATGCTACTCCTCCTACACTTTTGGTCCGATTTCAATATAACTTGGCACACAAGTAGACTATACTAAGATACATAATTCTGTGCGTAGGTTTTTATTTTGATGAGTGGCAAGGATCATTTTTTTTACTTATTGCTGTTTTAAAGTCTCAAGTCCCAACTGCTACTTTTCTCTTCCTTTGTTTTAAGTATAAACCAGTAGAGCTACAGTCTCGACAGAGACTTCTGGTTCAGATACACAGTCAAAATTAAAGAAAAAATATTTTTTACTGAGAAAATGCAATGAACTTATGATACATGCATGTATTTGATTCTGTATGTGTATTCTAATATAGATTTTCTTTTTTTATTGCAGTCCTGTGAGAGAAAATGTCGTGACCAATGATCGATGGGGTCAAGGGGTCATGTGCAAACATGGAGGATTCCTCACCTGCTCAGACAGGTATAACCCAGGTAAGACATGTTAGATTAAATTATGTAATAGTGGAGATTATTTTAGATATGTACATTGTTGTCCTAACATCAAATCTTTTTTAAGAAAAAACATCTGAAGTTATTTGAGGTTTCTTGTTATTTAAAAACGTTTTCTTTACATAAACAGGAAAGTTGCAAAAGAGAAAATGGGAAAATGCCATGACAATTGATAAGCAATCTTGGGGTTACCGTAGAAACACAAAGCTGTCAGAATTTCTGACCACGGATGAGCTCATTGGAACACTGGTGGAAACAGTCAGGTATATAAATAAATCACCTTGAGTCTTTAAGTCAGAGGTGAAGGTCAAAGCAGATATGAGCTGCATTTTTGAGAATTTTATTTTGCGGGTAAAAAGTGTCATTATGATTAATCTGTATGTAATCTAAACCCTTATGATCAATGAAACCAAAATAAAGTTTAAAAATGTTTCAGAAGAAACATTTCTGTACAACTGAATATACAGTTTTATATAAGAAATCATTATTGTACACGACGACAATAATTCAATTTTGCTTAAATCAATGTGTATAAAAAGTTCTTTAATAGCAAATATGAGCAACAGAAGTTTATAAATGTTCTATTTTTCTGTCATTGAAATAGTTAATTACAAATTTGCAACATTTTTTTCCGATGTCAAACATGCAGCTCATATTGCTTTAAGATATTGAACACAAAGACAAACATTTTGCCAGTAAAATTATTCCTATTCAAGTAAAAGTCCCTTTCATGCTAATGCCCCTTTACAACAAAATGGCCCCCCCTTACTGATGTCTCCTATACCATGTTAACCAGCTAATATTGACATCCACTGAATATTTTCTCCTTTATTTCTTAAAGAAAACCCATCGCGTTAATCACTGCATGAACTACATTAGGCATATCGCCTGTACAGATTTCTAGATCAATGGCTGTTCCATCAATGAAACGTATAAAGACGTTCGCATAATTAATACAATAATTAAACTTTTCAATCCTTCTTTAAATGATTATTTAAACAGATATAAATATAAACAATAAAATGTCTTTCTTTGTTTGTTATTACTGGAATTAACGGTCACAGCTATTGCAGAAAAAATTTACATAACCCGCTTACGCGGGTTATGTATTTTTTCTGCAACAGCTGCTTCCGTTAATTCCAGTAATAACAAAGAAAGCATTTTATTGTTTAATTAACCAGTCTGCTCTCCTTTTCAGCTGCGGGGGAAACATTCTGGTTAACGTGGGTCCCACCAGTGACGGTAAGATTATACCGGTGTTTGAGGAGAGGCTGAGAGAAATGGGACATTGGCTGAAGGTCAACTCTGAGGCTATTTATGGAACTCACCCTTGGACGTACCAGAATGATACCATTACTCCCAATGTCTGGTACAGTATGATTGGTTATTGCAGGGTTATAGCATAGCTTCATAGGACTTTCTGAATATTCATTAGGTTAGATAATTTTTAACATTACTGCATCCAAGGTTGCATGTTGTTAACAAGTGTGCTTTGCTTTGTGTGATTTAGTTTTTTAGCTCATCTGAGCTGAAGGCTCAAGTGAGCTTTTCTGATCACATTTTGTCCGCCGTCCGTCTAGCTGTCTAGCTGTCTGTCCGTCTGTCTGTCCGTCTGTAAACTTTTCACATTTTCGACTTCTCAAGAACTGCTGGGCCAATTTTGTCCAAACTTGGTACAAAGCATATTTGGGTGAAGGGAAATTTAAATTGTTAAAATGAAGAGCCAAGTCCCCTCACAAGGGGAGATAATCAAGAAAAGACGAAAATAGGGTGGGGTCATTTAAAAATCTTCTTCTCAAGAACCACAGGGCCAGGAAAGCTGAAACTTATGTGGGAGTATCCTGGGGTAGTGTAGATTTTAAATTGTTCAAACCATAACCCCCGGAGGAAGGGTGGGGCCACATTGGAGAATCAAAGTTTTATATGGAAATATATAGGAAAAATCTTTGAAAATCTTCTTTTCATGAACCACTGGGCCAGAATAGCTGAAACTTATGTGGAAGCATCGTTCAGTAGTGTAAATTCTAAATTGTTCAAATCATGACCCCCGGGGGTAGGACGGGGCCACAATGGGGAATCAAAATTTTACACAGAAATATATAGGAAAAATCTTCTTCTCAAGAACCACTGGGCCAGAAAAGCTGAAACGTATGTGAAAGCATCCAGGGGTAGTGTAGATTCTAAATTGTTCAAATCGAGACCCCTGCCGGGTGTAGGGCGGGGCCAGAATGGGGAATCAAAGTTTTACATAGGAATATATAGGAAAAATCTTTGAAAATCTTCTTCTCAAGAACCACTGGGCCGAAAAAGCTGAAACTTATATCGAAGCATCCTGGGTTAGTGAAGATATTGATTTATTCAAATCATGACCCCCGGGGGTAGGGCTGGGCCACAATGGGGAATCATAGTTTTACATAGAAATATATAGGAAAATCTATGAAAATCTTCTTCTCGAGAACCACTGGGCCAGAAAAGCTGAAACTTATATGCACATGGAAGCATCCTGAGGTAGTGTAGATTTCAAATGTCTAAATTATGATCACTGGGGTAGGATGGGGTCGCAATATGTATAACAAGGGGGAAATCTGGTAAAGAACAGAATGGTCAAAGCTTCTCAGGTGAGCGATGTGGCCCATGGGCCTCTTGTTTTACTTGTTCTAGTGTATTTTCTGCTTTTTAAAAAAACATTATGCTGTCGAATATGAAGGGTTAAAACACACATTTTACTAAAAATATTGTACTGGATTTTAGAGAACATTAACAATCACAAATTTTTTAAGTTCATGATTTTAGGACAAAAAATACCCAACAATTTATTAATATTTCAAACAGATTTTGATCTAGATTCTGAATAAAAATTCTTTCCCATTTTAAGCTGGTGATGGGAGATATTTTTCCTCAAACAGGTATACAGCTGTAAAAATAAGCATGGAGCAAATGTTGTACGCAATATTTCTAGACTGGCCCACCAATAAAACTATTCACCTCGGAGTTCCTAAGACAGCGGAGTGGACCACTGTATATCTAGTGGGCCATGAAGACAAGCCAGTGAACTTTACCACCCTACACCCACAGGGGGTTCTGTTAGAGATCCCCCAAATCCCCACTGAGGAGCTGCCGTGTCAGTGGGCCTGGACATTCGTGTTTCAGGGAGTGCTGAAGTAATCCAGTGACCCAGAAAATAAACATTGCAGCAACATTTCTTCTCATTATTTCAGACAGTTATTAACCATTCAATAATTTTAGGCTTCTCATTTTATTCACATTTCTTCCATGCATGTTATATAGATATAATAATTGGTAATTTGTAATAGATATTTACTGGTGCTTGTTTATTAATTAGTGCATCTCAATTTCTTATTTACCGGGTATTTTATTTTAACATATTTAACACATGCAATGGAAAATAATTTTTATGCTTTGTCATAATAATATTATTGTTAAAGAACTAGTTTCACTCTATGTATAGAATGGCCCTGTCTATAAACCTTTAAATAATTGTTGATAACATCTAAAAATTCAACCATGAATATAAAAAGTAGTCTATTATAACCAAGCAGTAACTATTAAAAAGGTTATGGACAAGGTTAAAGATTTTTACATGTAGGTCAAACTCAAAGGTCAAATTTAAAGGTTGTAAAAAGGTCTCTTCACAATGAATATACAAGTGAAGTACTGTAAATCACGTTTTATTCGCGAGAACTTTATTTTCGCGTAATTATGCGAGACAATGAGCCAGTGAAAATTTCATTCTCGCATTTAAAAGTATTCCTTACGATTATATAGAGGAAAAACAACAATTCGTGAAAATTATGTCTCGCTAATAAAGAGTCAATGACTATCTCGCGAAAATAAGGTGTCGCGAAAATTTAGTGATCTACAGTATGAAAACCCAAGCATAAACTGTTCAAAAGTTATGGACAAGGTTAAAGTTGGGTAAATTCTTTCAAAATTGGGTCAAGGCCAGGGTCAGAGGTCAAATATGTTGGTACCCAAACAAAGATTTTGTCACAATTTGTTTAGGGGGGGGGGCATAAAAACAGACATTGTGAAATGATTAATTGTTGATTTTTACAGATTTAAGGGGGACGACTATAGTTTCCATTGCGCAATATTTCGCGCATCATAGTAAAACGAAGCGTATTTACTGTTTTAATGCAACTTTTTTCGCTTAATTATTAAAATTAAACAAAATTAAGAAAATATAGGTATAAAAATGTAATTACAATTTGATTTAACTGGTTTTTTAACCGATTTTGCAATTGATAGGTAGGTTGACGTCGTTGCAGTGTGTTTTTGACGTTATGATAATCTGTAGTTCTTAAAGAAAGGGGTAATAAAAATATTATTAAAGAAAAAGTAATAAACATACGCTTTTGAAATTTAAAACATAGAAATTTGAGAATATCTCCAATATTTTTATTATGTTTTCATGTGAATCCATTGTGTACGTCATATTTTGTAATACTCTATAGAAATAGTAAAATTTGCTAAATCTTTGCATTTTGAGATGCCCCCTCTGGTAACAAGACGGTAGAATTTTGTGTTTCTTACATATATTGTATAATATAGTATTACTCATCAAATATTATAGTTTGAACAAAATGTCTATTGTAGTATTTGTATAATTTGCTTTAGAGTGCTAAAAATTGGCATTTTCCTATATAATCCTATAGTAAATGTACCTGTATTTTGAGACGGTCCCTCAAAAATACCTGGATGATAGATTTCCCCCAAACTTTGCATGTACACTGAAGTTAATGTAATCTATATATGTTGTAAAAATGAAGAGTTTCGCTATTGTAGTTTTCACACAATAAAACTATAGTCGGCCCCCTTAAATGATGCATCTCATTCTGATCAAGAAAGAAGTAAAATTGAGTTAATTCCTAGATCACCAAAGTAAAACATTTTATAAACTTTGCTGTGACATTTCTTCATTTTATTATTGTACCAAGCTTTTGCAAATTTTATAGCAAGGAGACATTAAATGTCATTTGTTCATCAGTCTATCCATCTGTCACAAAAACTTTAATATTGTTCATAACTTTTGAATGAGAAGAGATGGGTTTTCATGATTGACATGTACATTACTTGTGACAAGTCTTTTCCAAATATACTTTGAATTTTTAACCTTGTGACCTTAACCTTGAAGTTTGATATATTTTTTCAAATTAAAATATCCACCTTACCTTTAATTTGTCATAACTTTTGAAAGAGAAAGATATGATGAACATATTACACATGTATTACCTGTGAAGACCTTTCTTTGTATACTTTGAATTTAACCCTGGCGACCTTGAACTTTAACCTACCTTTTCTTCATAATTTTTCCTAGAGAAGATGAGATAGAGGTTTCATATTTGACATAAGCATTACTTGCAACAAGATGTTTCTGAGCATGCTATATGTTTTCTAACCCCTTGATCTTCATGTTTGATGACTTATTTTTCAAAAAAAAAAACTTTGTTGATTACTTTTGGATGATATTTGAAAGGGTCTTCGTATTTGACACAATATGCCATAAATAACTGCATCCCATCTACTAAGACACTGAAAACAGGGGACCACAATTCTTTGAATTTGCTTGTTTTGAATATATTCCATACTTACCTTTAAACCTAATATTTCTGGTACACCACAGGTACACAAAACAGAAGATAAGCAGTACTACCGCTGTCTACGCCATAGTTCTGGACTGGCCGACCAATGGCATGCTCCGGCTCGGGGCACCAAAGTTAGACAACACGGGGGTCATTTACCTGCTGGGGTACCAACAGCAGATCAAATTCACACCAGAGGCCCAAGGAGGGATAACCATTCAACTTCCTGTGTTTACTGATGGCAAAATGCCATGCAAGTATGCCTGGGCATTTAGAATGCTGGGGGTTCAGAATTAGAAATATACTAAGGAAACATTGTGATAACACGTGTGATAATGCAGTTATTTACCTTTTTATGATGCAATTTTTCTTTTTTTTTATTTCTGAGGGTATTTAACAAAAAATCCTAATAGATAAGGTATTTAATATCTTAGCTTGAGGGTCTAATGAACATTTCCTTAGGTTAGTGTATTTTTCTGTATTTTACAAGTGTCTTTCTGCATTTCACAAGATTATACGTATATATTTTGTCAATGTATTAAATATATTTTTGTATCTATATACAAATATCTTCTTATTGTTTCATTTACATGTAATGTACATAGAGGTATATATCATTAATTTAAAGTATGTTGTGCAATATTTGTTATATATCTCTCACACTACTAAAGTGGACATTGTATAAGGAGTAATCTCCTATAAAAAAGTCCGGAATGGATAAATTAGTCCAAAACAAAACATTCTGGACATTTAGGCCAAAAAAAATTAATTAATAGTTTCTCAGGCCAAAAAGTTCAAAATTCAATGCGGCAGGCATTTTTTTTTTTTTTTTGGAAGCAGGTTTTATACCTTTTTTTGTAAGTCATTTGTGCAGTAAAATGATAATATCTACTTATTCTTAAGTTTTGTTCTCTGAAATTAGTTATAATATGTATTCAACATTAAATAATGTTATTCCAAACATTTATTTAAAAGTTAACTGATAAAATACTTTAGATTTAGAAGAAATATATTGTTTTTCTAATAAAAACGTCTTTCTTAGCATTTATGAAAAGGGGAATAACTCGATTTTCTTTTTCAACTTGGAAAAATAGAAAATTGAGTTATTTCCCTTTTCAGTATGTCAATAAAATTGATCAATGCGGCTGTTTTTGAACTGATGCGGCGGTGCCTGAGAAACTATTGATTAATTTTTTTTGGCCTTAATATGTTTTTTTTATTTATATGTATACATACACTTTTGTAAATGTTAGTTAAAGTAAATAATAGATACATAAAGTACATAAACAATTATTATGGTAGTTAATATTGCTGCATGTGACGCAATCTAATTAAAATTAGATGATCCGAATCTGCTACCGCTATTTGGAACATCTAATTTTAATTAGATTGCATGTGATGTACATACCTTTTTGGAAATTAGCCAATATGTTGTCAAGAACTAGCTCTCTTAGTACATCTTGTTAACTGATGATGCAAACTTCAATCTGTTGCAGTGTATACATACTTCATCCTTAGATTATGAAATAGCTTCAAACTGTTTTGCTTTATTAAGATTTATTTGCCATTATTGTTGGTACATAGGCACACAAATAATAATACAGTTATACAATATATTCCCAATGACAATTACTAAGTATGGACTGTAAGTTTTTTGCATTTACAATGCTGTACAGGCTTAGCTTTTTAGTAGCAATACACTCCATCATATTATTAAAACCTAAATTTGCTATATGCATTTAGCAGTACATGTACTAGATAATTATAACATTGTAATCTTAAATGTATTCAAGTAGAAATATACATTTATATTCACAATATTTTTTCATGCACATAAATACTGAATGTAATAATTCAAATGCTGAATATAACTCTAAATAAACTATATATGTACATGTATAGCTATTGAAAGTGTCAATTTTTTTTAAGTCAAAATTTTCACTCATCCCCATCCCTTATAGAGTTCCTTTCCCTGAATTTCTCCACTTCCGTTTCGACCTCACTTTTGCTGAGTTGGTCATCTTTTTTCATAATCATATCTTTTGCTTGTCCGATGTAATACTTGAACATTGTGAGGATTTTCGTACCAATCGATGTATCATCTCCATTAACATCATAGTCAATATCTTCTTGCTCAGAACTTTCTATTTCTCCTTTTGCATCATAACCATCCAAATTTTGTTCATTTAATTTGGCACTTCCGGTATTTTTGAGCATACTTTTATATTTCCCTGCGGTGTATGAATCCCGTTTTGATGCATTTTTGTGTTGATCCTTATGATAGTATACAAACACAAGGAATGTTATAATGAGGGGAAGGTATATCAAACAAGATTGTCGACATCTGAAAAAAAACAAAAATGCCCGTGAAAGAACAGGCAATAAGTCTATAAGGAACCATACCCTTTATTTTCTAAAAAAGGTAATGAAACGCACACGAATGGCCCAGGTACAAAACATCTAATAAATGTACCATGTGTTAAACGGATGCCTACCGAAATGCTGATATGAAAGTTGTGCTGGTTGTACGAGCAGTTGAAATAAATCGAAGGCCGTTCAGTCAGGTATAGAATATGAAGGCAATGCATACAAAAAAATTCTAAACCTTAGGAAATGACTCGTGGACCATAGAATGTAGCTGAGCTCACTTTCGACCCCAGTCTCATTTTTCCAACATACGTTACATGCATATTCCTTTTGTAAAATTGAGGTGGAGTTCAAAAGTGAGTTAATTCATCTCATTTTTTGGCCCTGAGCCAGGAGGTTCCACAAGCATGCAAGACAAAGAGCAGGGGCCAAGAGATAAATATCTAAACTAAATTTTCAAACTCTGATGTAGGGGAAAAAATGAAAAATTCTGTAATTATTTACATATCTAAAATGAAATAGAAGCGACTGTTTTACCTGCTACCCATTTTGAATCGTCTCTAGAGTAAGATTAACATTAATCATATAGATACTAATGAAGATGATCATGAACTTATTGATGTCTAATGTTTATGTAAATAATATTTATAACCACTGTGAATAATCAATTATTGCATAGGTAATTATGCATATCATCAAGAAAAAATCTATGCTAATGAGTTACATGTAAAATTGTTGGTAGTAAGTTGTAAGGATAAAATACACAACATGTGCTTGTTCATAAGAACCCTCGATGAAGTTTCTACATATTGCCTCTGAAATTTAATAAACTCATAGATATTCATGCTGAAATGTATCTTAGCTAAGTTCAAGCAGATTTCTTTAAACATTGAACATCTTTAGTGGTTTACACAGCCTGGGACTGCTTTTTAGCTCATCTAAAAAGTTAGCCAAAGGCTCAAGTAAACTTTTCTGATCACATTTAGTCTGCCGTCTGTCTGTCCATCTACCGTAGCTGTTTGTCTGTCTTTCCGTCTGTAAACTTTTCACATTTTCGACTTCATCTCAAGAACCAAGGGGCCAATTTTGACGAAACTTGGTGCAAAGCATCCTTGGGTGAAGGGGAATTTAAATTGTTAAAATAAAGGGCCAAGTCCCCTCACAAGGGGAGATAATCAAGAAAAGACAAAAATAGGGTGGGGTCATTAAAAAAATCTTCTTCTCAAGAACCACAGGGCCAGAAAAGCTGAAACTTATGTGGAAGCATCCTGGGGTAGTGTAGATTCTAAATTGTTCAAATCAAGACCCCTGGGGGTCAAAGTTTTACATAGAAATATATAGGAAAGAACCACTGGACCAGAAAAGCTGAAACTTATTTGGAAGCATCCTTGGGTAGTGCAGATTCTAAATTGCATGTTCAAACCATGACCCCCAGGGGTTGGGCGGGACCACAATAGGGAATGAAAGTTTTACTTAGAAATATATAGGAAAAATCTTCTTCTCATGAACCACTGGACCAGAAAAGCTGAAACTTATGTGGAAGCGTCTTGGGGTAGTGTAGATTTTAAATTGTCCAAATTATGACCCATGAAGTTCAGTTACTTAATACCCATAGGCAGAGTAGGGGAACAAAACAATTCTTTTCAACTTATGAATAATATTCAGCAATATAATCAGTAGTGCCCCACCCCACAGGAACCCCTGACCCTGCATGGGTTCATTAATATCAAGGAGCATGCAGATTTCAAAGCATTAAGTTATTTTCAATATCTAATTAACCCCCCCCCCCCATCTAAGGTACCCCGGTAACTGGCCTGACCCAGGGGCCTTGCAATTCACAAATCTGTTAGGAGTATTGCTCATCATGGTAGTTCTTCAGCTTAATACCCAGAAGCAGAGGAGATTTCAAATAATATATGCATTTTCAATATATAATTTTTATAGCTCCATCCTAACATCAGAACCCCTGACTCACTGGGCCATGAATTTCACAATTTTAGAAGCAGCACCCTTCCTCATCATAGCTATGTAGTAAGTTTATTTAATACCAAACATCAGATAAGATTTTCATAGAATTAATGCATTTGCAATATATTATTATCAATAGAGCCCTGCCGTAACATCAGAACCCCTTACCCAGGGGCAAAGAAATTCACAATTTCATCATAACTATGTATGTAGTTAGTTTGTTTGATACCCAGGATCAGAGAAGGAGATTTTCAACTCCTGATACATGAAAAGAAAACACTTGCAGAGGCCTTCAACTCGACATTTAGATATACAGTACATATATTGACAATAAATTGTCAATTAACAATAGTGACATTGTTGACACAATCTATTCCAGTGAGCTTGAGATAAAAGATACTTCAGATTCTGACACAATTCTGTTTCATATTTGGATATTTTACTCGCAAAAAACATTTATGATAACCTAACAACAAATCTTTATGATAAAAACCAGAAGTCTCTGTTGAGACTAGTGTAGCTCTACTAGTTTGTTCTTATAATAAAGGAAGAGAATAGGAGCATTTGGGACTTAAAATTTTACAAAAGCAATAAATAGTATAATGATCCTTGATTAAGTCTCTTTTTGTGGCAAGATTGTAATAAGACTACAACTGTAGGAGTAGCTTTTAATAAAATTTTACAGATTTTCAATTTTAGTTAACATGGCAACATCTCTTATCAAAATCAAAAACACAAAACTGATAATTATGTATCTCAGTGTTGTCTGCTTGCATGTCAAATTATATTATTAATAATGAGACTTAAACTGTAGGAGGAGTAGCATTTTGAAAGTATTTCACAGAAATTTCTATTTTTAGCAATTGTAGCAACACCGTTCATCGAAATCAATAACCGATAAACAGAATTATGTATCTTAGTGTAGTCTACTCGTGTGCCAAAATATATTGAAATCAAACTTAAACTGTAGGAGTAGTAGCATTTTGAATGATTTTCACAGAAAATTCTATTTTTAGTAACCATGGCAACACCATTCATCGAAATCAAAAACCGATGTACAGAATTATGTATCTTAGTGTAGTCTACTTGTGTGTTAAGTTTTATTGAAATCAGACCAAAACTGTAGGAGTAGTAGCATTTTGAAAGTATTTCAAAGAAATTTCTATTTTTGGTAACAACGGCAACACCATTCATCAAAATCAAAAACCGATATAAAGAATTATGTATCTTAGTGTAGTCTACTTGTGTGCCAAGTTGTATTGAAATCAGACCAAAACTTTAGGAGGAGTAGCTTTTTGAAAAATTGTTTAAAGACAGACAGATGGACAGACAGCTGGACAGACAGAGGACGCCGAACGCATTACTATCGCATTAGCTCTTCTGGTCTTTGACCAGTAGAGCTAAAAATGGCGCGACCATACCCAAAACAGAACCTGGCCTACATATTCTTCTGATATATCTGTATACCAAATTTTATTTCAGAATGTACAACGGTTGTGAAGAAAATGAACGGAAACTTAACCGACTGACAGACCGACCGACAGACAGTAGCAAAGCAATATGCCCTCCCTTCTTCGAAGGGGGGCATAATTAAAGATGCAACAGGGCTATAATGATTTTCTATTCACACTAGGTATGATCTAAAACAGACACTCTAACCACAGTTGGAACAAGTGGAGTTTGAATAAGACAAGTTTTATTATAGATAAAATTTCATCTTTTAATTATTTTAATAATTGAACTTGTACTTTAAAAATTATGTAAATATATTCCATCAATTTAAAGGTATTGAACCACTTTTTATATTTCCAATAAATAACACATAACTGATGTACAACCAAAATTACTCCAATAGCATCGTAAAACAACATAACAGACCTCTTTTAATATGTCTCTCTTTTGAAATTCATAAATAAATATTCAATAAATAAAATTTGAATTTTAAATAAATATTAACCAAATTGATGGGTTTGGGATTCACAGTCTTCTCTGAATTGCTTTTAATGCTTGATTGTCAATCAGAAAATATTGATGGAAACATTAAGTTGCAAACATGTGACAAGTTTTCTCCCTTGTTCAAACACATTGGTCTCAATTTCCTGTTATCCATTGGCCTTCACAGAATCATTGGCTTCTAGAATCAGGTCACAGGCTGTCTTGTGCTTTTTCCAGTGAGAAACCTGACACTCCCTGAAATATACACGTTAAGTTATTAAAAAATTCACACTTACATGCATTTCCATCTTGCAATAAGCAAATAAATAGCAGCAGATGCAAACAATCTAAAACATATTTTAAAAAAGGATGATAATAAATTTTGTACGAAAAAAAATCAAATAAAATCTTAACAAATTCACAGTAAAAAAAAACACTTTAAATTGATTTTCTGCACATGTACTTTCTTTCTATATAATATTGCTTACCTTCTGCAGTACCACTCGCTCTGACAGCGTGAACATCTTTTGGTGGCTTCAGCCCCACACACCGCACACTTAGGGGGGTCTGTCAGTAGTCCCTCCAACACATCAAAGTTATAGGTGTCCGCCCATCTACAAAAACAGATGTATCAAAGAGGAGGGAATAAAAATACATGTAAATCATATTTTAAAATATTGGCCCATGGGCTTCTGCAAGTTATCAAGAATTCTTTTTAAGATAGGTACCCCTCATCTAAATTCAACAGGTATTATTACTGTCGATTTATACATTTTTGCTAAGCCCTAACAATACAGTTATTTAGGTTCACTTTAATAGATAATTTTGCCCTGACATCACTGACTTAACTTTACCAGGTCATTGTTACTTTTTGGCCCGGGCTTTCACTCACTGACCTAACTTTACCAGGGCATTCTTTTACCTTTTGGCCTGGCTCCTAACATCACTGATTTAACCTTACCAGGCAGTCTTACCTTTTAGCCTGAGCCCTGACATCACTGTCTGAGGGGTTAAAGAAAGTCTGGGACTGTTTCTTGGCAATCTTTTTCCACTTTCCTTTATTGTCATTCAAAATTTTCTCTTTGATCTCTGGAACCTGTGGTAAAAATCTGTTATTTTATTTGCATCTTACAATCAACATGGAATAGTTTCGTATTAAACAAAAAGACGATGCAGTTTGTAAATTCTGACATCAAAAAAAAAAAAAAAAAAAAAAAAACATAACAAAAAAACACACGGCCTATACTAACAATTAATTCTATGGAACTTAAAATTATCTTGTAACAATATCAACCTTTACAGTATAAATAAAAGAAATTGAAAAGTAATTTTATAAAAATCTTTCTTGGGCATCAATTAGAGTAAATCAAAATATCTATCTACAAAATTTGATTTTTGTTTGAAAAAAAAAACACCCCAAAATTCACTTAGTCCATGTACTAATGATGAACCTATTTAAAGTACCTGTTCAAGGATGAGTTCTCTAGCTGGGGCGGGAGGTTCCATCATTGACAGGTGCTCCAGGTACCTCTGCATCTCAACCAAGATAGGAAGCTGGTCCAGCATCACCTCAGTCAAGTGGGACCTCAACTTCAAATGTAAAAAATAACCTCAGTCAAGAGGGATCTCAACTCAAAATGTAATAAATAACCTCAGTCATATGGGACCTCAACTTAAAATGTAATAAATAACCTCAAACTTGTGGGACCTCAACTTAAAATGTAATAAATAACTCAGTCAAATGGGACCTCAACTTAAAATGTAATAAATAACCTCAGTCAAATGGGCCAACAACTTAAAATATAATAAATAACCTCAGTCAAATGGGACTTCAACTTCAAATGTAATAAATAACCTCAGTCATATGGGAAACTTAACTTTAAATGTAATAAATAACATCAGTCATGTGGGACCTCAACTTAAAATGTAACAAATAACCTCAGTCAAATGGGACCTCAACTTCAAATGTAATAAATAACCTCAAACATGTGGGACCTCAACTTTAAATGTAATAAATAACCTCAGTCAAATGGGACCTCAACTTCAAATGTAATAAATAACCACAGTCATATGGGACCTCAACTTAAAATGTAATAAATAACCTAAGTCAAATGGGCCAACAACTTAAAATATAATAAATAACCTCAAACATGTGGGACATCAACTTAAAATGTAATAAATACCCTCAGTCATATGGGACCTTAACTAAAAATGTAATAAATAACCTAAGTCAAATGGGCCAACAACTTAAAATATAATAAATAACCCCAAACATGTGGGACATCAACTTAAAATGTAATAAATACCCTCAGTCATATGGGAACTTAACTTTAAATGTAATAAATAACATCAGTCATGTGGGACTTCAACTTAAAATGTAATAAATAACCTCAGTCATGTGGAACCTCAACTTCAAATGTAATAAATAACCTCAAACATGTGGGACCTCAACTTTAAATGTAATAAATAACCTCAGTCATATGGGACTTCAACTTAAAATGTAATTAATAACCTCAAACATGTGGGACCTCAACTTACAAGGTAATAAATAACCTCAGTCATATGGGACCTCAACTTCAAATGTAATAAATAACCTCAACTTCAAATGTAATTAATAACCTCACTCAAGTGGGACCTCAATAACCTCACTCAAGTGGGACACAAATAACCTCACTAAGTGGGACCTCAATTTCAAATGTAGTAAATTGTAAAGTACCTTATTCAATGGGACCTCAACTTCAAATGTGATAAATAACCTCAAATTCAAATGTAATAAATAACCTCACTTAAGTGGGATCTCAACTTAAAATGTAATAAATAACCTCAGTCAAGTGGGATCTCAACTTAAAATGTAATAAATTACCTTAGTCAAGTGGGACCTCAACTTAAATTGTAATCAATAACCTAAGTCAGATTGGACCTCAACTTTTAACAGAATTTATAACCTCAGTCAAATGGGACCTCAAATTTAAATGTAATTAATAATATCAGTCAAAAGGGACCTCAACTTAAAATGTAACTAGTAATCCCAGTCAAGTGGGACCTCAATTTAAAGTGTAGTAAATTGTAAAATACCTCAGCCAAGTGAAGTAAAGTTCAAACTTTATTTGAACTCAATAACCTGAGTAAAATAGTACCTCAACTTTCAGCATGATTTATAACCTCAGTGAATAGGGATCTCAATTTATAATTATAATTATAATATTATAATATTATAATTTATAACCTTTGTCAAGTGGGCCCTCAACTTTCAAAATAGTGTGGAATCGTCATGGTCTGTCAGGAACCAATACTTGCGGATTTCGAGATTCACCTTTATCATGAATTTTCATTGTCAATGAACATTTATTTTGCAAAGATACTGATTCATTAAATCTACCTTATAAACCAGTAACCACTCAATATAGTTTGTAATTCATGAGTAAGCAACTCCAAATAAAAGATAAACTGGATTTGTGAATTTGTTTTGTATTTTATAGTCTTTGTAGGTTTATATCTCATTTATACACAGTTTACAGATTTTGTCTTTTTTGTAAGTATACCTTGAGGATACTGTTTTTCTTGTGAGTGTTCAGATCATACTTCTGTTGACATTTACCATTCATCAGCAGTGTGTACAAGGCCAGCCAAATCTACAACAAACAGAAAAAATATAGTAAACTTCTATCTCATATACAAAAGGCCCCATTTCTTCATCTTCAACCCCCCCCCAAAAAAAAATCAAAACTCTCGAGCAGATTGTTAAATAAAGTCAATCAGTATTTCAGTTTCAAGTCCATAAGGAAAACATCAATTTATAGCAACTGTCTCTTTTCATGTGCCTTTTTTCAATTCAACTACAGTTTATTTAGGTTATTTTATTTTGTTAACTTCTGAAATACACAGGCTCTGTTTATAAATTATCACCATTGTAAATAACCTGATGGGTTAATTTCATACTCTCTAAGAAAAATAATATTACCTGTCCCTCTATCTTTGTGATTTTCATGCTCTCTTCAAAGTTTAGTTCCTGCCACTTACTGTCAATAAATTTGAATACTTTTCCTGCAGAGAAAAAAATATATATACCATTTATCAGTTTCAACATAATTGATTCTTGAAGTTGTGAAAGGACAAGAGTTTTTCTTTGTGAAAATGAAGTTTATTTTATTATTGTCCATATATTTTCAATTAAAGAGTGTTTCCAATAAAATTTAATAGTTTTCCAAATAACTTTTTGTTAAATTACCATTTTTCCTTTTTGTCCAAGGTGGGCATTCAACTAGTTGAACTAATAAAATAGGAATGTCCAAGGTATTTAGCATTCTGGTCATTACACTTAATGGCAAGCTAAAAATAAGTTGAAATAATGAAACACATGCCTTTGAAATACCTGTAGCAGATTTAAATCAACTTTCCTACATTACAACAGTAGAGAAACAGTACAGGTATACTACACAATGAGCTGTTTACCTACCTTTCCAGATTGTCTGTGATGTACCGCAGAAGAGAAATCACTTTGATACAAATCTCAAAATTTAATTTCTTCTCCTGTTTCTGTAACTCCTGTAACAAAAATATTTATATCATTCATATCAATCATATAGACCACTGTTTTATCTTATAAAAAATAATTCAAATTTATGAATATTATTTTTTTCATCAAACATGCTTGTATTAGTTGCAGTGATAAGCTTTTGAACTGGCCAAATCTTTACAACCAAATTCCTGGAGGCTTGCTGTCATTCTACCATCATAGCATTTTGTTACCATTTAGAATTTCTGATGAATGACTGCTAAAATCTTTCCACAGAGCTACTGAGGATTTACTACAGTAACTACACAACTATTGTGAACTTCTAAAGACTAGTTATTAACAAGGACTTACTGCCAAATTACCGATGTGAGTTTCGGAGGACTAGCTAACTTACTGCCAAAATTCAATGACAGTAGTTTCTGTGGACTAAGTTGACCAACCATTGCTAGGAATGTGTGTTTCTGAGTACTACTTTGTTAACAATAAGTTTCTGACAACTAATTACCACCATTTTACTATTTTGAGTTTCTGAGTATCAAAAATTTAGTTAACATTGTTCCTAAAAAATTAATTCTTTGTTTTTATTGGATTTTTCTGAGGACGTATTATTTAGCAATGAGTTCCTGACAACTTATACTATGGTACCATTGACAGTCTCTGAGAACTAAGTGGTTTATTAATATTGAGTTTCTGAAGACTTACCTCCATATTACCACCGTGAGTTTCCGCTGATAGTGTGGGGTCATTAGGTTCATCCTCATCATCTTCTGCACTCTCAGACCTAAACAAATTTTTAAAAAAAAGAGATTTATCATTAGGTCTGTTGAACATGAATTTCTTTCTGAAGGTTAGACTGAGAAAGACATTGGTAAGATAAAGTTAGATTCAGCCTTCTATAGCAGTAGTCTGTCAGGTATACATACCTAGCCACTAGCTGTTTTAGCCTCTTATAGCAGTAGTCTATCAGGTATACATACCTAGCCACTAGCTGTGTTAGTCTTCTATAGCAGTAGTCTGTCAGGTATACATACCTAGCCACTAGCTGTGTTAGCCTTCTATGGCAGTAGTCTGTCAGGTATACAGACCTAGCCACTAGCTGTTTTAGCCTACTATAGCAGTAGTCTGTCAGGTATACAGACCTAGCCACTAGCTGTGTTAGCCTACTATAGCAGTAGTCTGTCAGGTATACAGACCTAGCCACTAGCTGTGTTAGCCTTCTATGGCAGTTGTCTATCAGATATACATACCTAGCTGTGTTAGTCTTCTGTAGCAGTTGTCTATCAGGTATACATGCCTAGCCACTAGCTGTTTTAGCTTTGTATAGCTGTGTTAGCCTTCTACAGCAGTAGTCTATCAGGTATACATGGTATACATAACTAGCCACTGGCTGTTTAGCTTTGTATAGCTGTGTTAGGATTCTATAGCAGTAGTCTATCAGGTATACTTGGTATACATACCTAGCCACTGGCTGTTTAGCTTTGTATAGCTGTGTTAGGATTTTATAGCAGTAGTCTTTCAGCTATACATACCTAGCCACTAGTTGTGTTAGTATTCTATAGCAGTTGTCTATCAGGTATACATACCTAGCCACTAACTGTGTTAGTCTTCTATAGCTGCAGTAATCTATCTGGAATACATACCTAGCCACTAGCTGTGTTAGCCTTCTATAGCAGTAGTCTATCAGATCAGGTATACAATCTTCTGCCGCTTCACAAGTCTCACGATAAAACATAGTAGTCTCCAACAGATTCACAACTGTCGCTTCATGATAAAGCTGCAAAAAATTGAAGAAAGTTTTTCTTGCTCATAAAGATAACCTTAATTAAAAACCTAAAATTGAAGGATATATTGTCCATTATCCTTAAACATGTCAGAATCCAGTTCTTATGTAAAGAAAGCAAGATTCTTTAAAAATTGTATTCCTCAAAGCTGACAAAGAATTTCATGCTAGACATACCACCATATATAGGGGGAATGTTGTCTTTGGATTGAAGTTCATGTCAACAAGCTCTGGGAAAATCTTTTCTTTCCAGACCTCTGTTAATATCAGATCATGGACAACTACATCTACCTACAAAAAGAAATGTTCATATTAAAAGATTGAGAGGTAGCCAAAAGTCAAACTATACCAGATCAACAAGCGGAGGAAAAATTATGGAAAATTTTTTTTATTTTTCTTTTCATTCTCTGTATGTAAACATCCATCGCAAAAACTTGTGATTTTTACCGGTATACGGTATAAAATTTCCTTTCATCTTTATGTGATTATTTAGTGATACTCTAATCTAAAGCTTGTGATCAACAGCTACAATCTGATGAATTGATATGCTAATCTATTTGTTCATATTTCAATATGTATAGCACAGAAGATAAGCCATGCAAAACTACTGTAACTGAGTTTAAGTTTCTATAATTCATAAAAGGTTTGAAATTTATACAACTTTCTTGGGTTTTGGTCTGAATTTGTTTGAAGTTTTTACACTGTATTTTTAAAATAGTTTTGTTATTAACAGTAACAATCATATAAATGCATAACACATGTACTCAGTTTTCACACTTTCCAGTTTAAAATTCATACTGCATGGTTTAGGGTTCTTGATGTAAACATAATGCCTGACTAATTACTTTGCCACAAGAGATAAGAAAATCCTTGATGAATTCATCTTCCTGAGCTGTTGCATTGACTACTGCCTGCATGTTCAGTTTTTCCATGTTTTCATGTTGTCTACCCCATCTGTAAGATATACAATATTCAGAATGCTGATAATCTTATGTCACCAAGCGGCAAATGAAGTTTTATTAATCATATGATCACCAAAAATGATAATCTCTATGGGTTTGTCGAAACTAAAATTATATGATATTTCAGTTTTGTATTAACATCAGTGTAAAAATTTTCAGTTTTGAGGAATCTTACTGACCTTAAGCTAAGAGGGGATGCATGTTTACTAAAGAATCCATGTCACAGTGCAATCTCATGGATCACACACATCCGTTCCAAGAAAAGAGAACAGTGCAAAATGTTTCAGAAAAAAAGAAATGTTACCAAACAGGATGTGGCTTAAAGCCTAAGATTCCAGTTTTAAGGGATTGTAGGTGGCTGTATCTGTTCAATTCCCAATGGTAAATACAATGTATGAACTATGATTTTCCCAAATTTCATAAACTAAAGAAAATTCCAGAAGACAATAAAAACAAAATTAAACGTATTGGGTAATAAATGTCCAAACACTGTAACATGTATTTCAGGAATAGAGTTTAAAATCTATTAATTTTGCATAAAATACTAGGCTAATTGTGTGAAAGTATTTTAAAAAAAGAATTAGGGTCTAAAGAACAAAAATAAACTGTTGGGGCATAGTAATTTGGGAAAATGATTAGTATGATATTCTTTCCAATATCGACCAAATGTTAATATTTTTCCAAAATGCAAAGGATAAATGGGCCCTTGGCCTTAAAACCACAAAAACTGGATTCAAAACCGGTACTACAAAATATACTGATTTAGTGAGAAAAAAAAATATGATCGGCGTCTATGACAACGCTGGTTGTTTTCAACTTACTCTCTTCCACCGACATCTTTTATCCCGAATTTCACCAGATGTTCCACATAAGCTTCTGCTTCGACAGACAGTAAGACTTGCGTACCATCCGAATTCATGTTTAGTATTTAATATTCTTGAACATTCCAAACTAAACAAATTCCAACAACCAACGTGCGAGTTCTTGTTGTAAACTTCCTGTCGAATGTGTATCTCGAACCCGATATTTTTTTTCAGCGTGAACAAAAAATTCTCTCCCTTGTGTTTCAGAATAAAAAATTAAAATTGAAAACAATATATTACACCTTTTATAATTTCAGACTTTTAATTTTCGTTTAATATAATCAATCCATATATATTTTTTTCCAATAGATTTCTCTAATCTATTTATCTAATTAAGCCAAAAAATTATAGTCTCTTAGAAAAAACACTTGAAAAGTGTAAAATTAAATTTTGGCCACCCCACTTCTTCAAAGGAAAATTAATAAAAGGGCCTTTGTCGTGAGTGACACATGGAGCCCGTGAGGGCTTCGTGCGGAATCGCTATCAAGAGATTTCGGAGGCACAATTTGTGGCGCACGGTGGCAGTTAGTGCTCAACTGGCCTGACGCCCCACCGAATTAAAATTGAAAATTCTAGAGGTGTAAATAATCATTGTGCTTTGTACATAATGTGCAGAGATTGCAGTGGTGTAGATCTACTTCAGTTCAATAAAATGCATTATTACAATAAAAAGAAATCTTTAAAAGTCTTTTGATGTGCAGTGTAAAGAGGATATCAAATATCCGTTACAAATCCTTCTGAGTTAGTTCCACGTTATGTCCAAGTGGATTGAGTTACATACATAATAATATAACACTGTACCTGTCCCACTTAGTAAATTCAACATTCAAACATCATATACTATAGGCGCAATTCATCTTTATCAGATATTTTACATATTACAATGTGTATGTTTGAGAGAGAGAGAGAGAGAGAGCATTAATTTCTGTATTGAAACTAACATTCGAACTTACATACACAAGAAATAATTGATAATATATAATAACGTGTAAAGAGTACTGCCTTTGCCTTGTAGTTGGAAATAAAAATTTCGCAGTAAAAGTATAACAGAGTTTAATTCTTTCTGGATATGCATGCAGGATATCCAATACTTTACCAGGAAGGCTAGCTCTTTCATATTTTAAAATAAACTCCGACAAAAATCTCAGATTAATTAAGCTTTACATATTCTTTTTCGTATAACAATTTTTAATTTTTCATAGGTTCATTGACGCTTTGCAGTTGGAATATTGTAAAAAGACGACATTATGCCCGATAAAAAAAAGAAAGAAAAATGACAATTTATTATTTTTTCCTGGGGAGAAGGGGGGGGGGGTCAAAAGTCTTACATGTCAAGACTTATTAGCATGATAGAAAATAACAGGTGATCTGAAAGATGTTTTCCAATATGACAGCACAAGATAATTTACAATGTAAAACAAGAAAATGAAGGGAATAAAAGAAATTAAAAATTGTATAAATATCAAAACATGCAACCTTCGAATGCATGGATAAGCACACCTTTCCATATTTTTTTTCTCAAAATATTGTTTATATCAATCACAGACATTGAAAAAATGCCATTGGTAAAACAAATGATTTTGCAAATTCAGGGATATAATTTTTGAACAATTAGAACCTGAGGATCGGACTACTTTAAAACAACTGCATTGTGGTCTATTCCAACCTAGACCAGCAAGCTGCAGAGTGTGTATGTACATGTCTAGAAAGGAAAAACTGTATTAAATCAATGGAGTACATGGAATTAATCTATCGGCATATTAGTCCGAAAAATCTGACGTTTTCCTGGCTTTTTTACGATTTTGATATTTGACATGCCAGGAAAACGTCAGAACCGGCGCCATTACTAAAACTGGGAATTCGCCGCCTCCAACCGGAGGCGGTTGATACTTGCTAACCAAATTAAATGCTGAATTCACATTTTATCAATAGTGCAATTCCTTTAGTACTCACCAACACCGTTTTTATGGTTCGTTTATGAAATAATATAATCCGATGAAATCATTTTATTTGACTGTCGAGATTTGTTTTCATTTCGTGCATTTTAAAATCTGGCAACTTCGGATGAGGAATATGGAGTGGTAAAATCTTTTCATCGATATTGGTGAGTTCTAAGAGCATTGTGTCATTGATAAAGTGTGATTTCTGCATCTAATTCGATTCCCAAGTATAGAAAATCAACTTCGGGTGGAGGCGGTGAAATTCCCAGTTTTCGTTATGGCGCCGATTCTGACGTTTTTATTTTTCGGACTATCGGCATATAATCGTTAGTTTTATATTTACTATAAGTGAATGCACATGTATCAAAGAAATTCAACATTGATTATCAGAAATTCTGTTAAATACTAACGAGTTTAATAACTGGATATGGAACGCCATCACTGCCTTATAGCATACAACTATGCATTTATTACGTCAATTTATCATTACGTGATGTGAACATATCTTTACGTTATGTCCATTTTTTATGGGATGATGAAAATATATCTTAACATCATGTCAATGCTGCATTACATGAAGTAAATACATCCTTTCATTATGTCAGCACTTCATAACTTGAAGTAAAAAATTCATTTTGTGAAGTGATAATGTGTTTACATAGTGTTAAAACTTTATTACGTGAAATGAATGTTTCTTTACATCATTTCATTTCTTTAATATGTGAGGTCAAAATTGCATTACGTCAAGTAAATTGTGTTTTATAATTAAACTTATCATCACATGAAGTCAAAAGCCCATTCTTTTTTGAGAGTGTATATTTCTATTATATCAAAGTATTATTACGTGATATGGATTTATCTTTATTTTACGGCGAGGGCATCATGATGTGAGGTGAACACATCTTACCTTTATGTCAGTGCTTTATTACGTGGTGTAAAAAGTGTATAACATAATGTGAACATATCTTTATATTATATCAACACTTTATTACATTATGTCAAAACTCCATACCGTGATGTGGATATATTATAACGTTATGCCAACTCTTTCTTATGTGATTTAAAAATATCTTTATTATGGAAGGGAATTACCGCCAAAAGTCTATGTATCTTGCTTTTATTCTTATTCTGCCTACTTCTTTATGCTTTGTTATTAATGTAGTTATATGTCACTTTATTGTTTTCATATTCGTCTTTATTACATTTCACTTTGACTTTTATCCTTCTTCATTTCGTCCTTACTTCTATGTTTCTTTATTCTTGTTAAGTCATTTTATTTTATTTTTAAATTGATACAATATCTTAAATGATTATCTCTATTACGAACGTTAACTCAATCACGCAAACAATGAAGCATATTCAATGAAGACGAATGTAAGTTGTCAAACCGTCAAAATTTAGTGCGGCATTATAACGCTAGGTGGTGTGGTGTTCGCTACGAGTGTTGGTAAAACTAGGTAACCAAACCCGGGTCGGGTTATTTGAGATTCTTTAATACGCCTTAGTACTTTAAAGCCATATGTGGCGTAACTGATAAAAAAATATACATTTTTGAAAAATACAAAATTAAGTAAAGAAATATATTTAATACATTTAAATTAAAGCTTTTCATACAATTCTGAACATGGAAAACACCTAATAACACGATTTTATCTTCTCTGTAATGTGTTATTTAAATCTTTTGTATTTTCTTCCGAGTCGGAGAAAATTCCGAAAATCCAAATTAAATTGTGATATCTTTATAACGCAATTGACTTAGATTTTGTAATTTACGGAAAAGTTCTATCTTTATATAAAGTAATGATACAAATAATAAGTTCTTATAATTTTAGTCTAATAATTTTCATTGTACATACGCCATATATGGCTTTAATTATCAATCGAATTTCTGAAGGTCTGATCCAATAATCCGATCCAATAATGGAAACTCCATATTTATTTTCTCTGGCCACACAGGATATACTGTAGTGGCCTCTTTTTTCAGACATAACTTTATACTATACTGAATATGTTTATTGAAAGGCCGACCCACTTTTTGTAAGAGTAAGGGTCAAATAAGTTAATGTAGTACGTATAGTAGGTAGAAAATTTAAATTTGACTCTATAGAAGAAGTTGAATCTAAGCCAAAACTCACCCCGCCTTCGAAATAGGATTTCATTGGCATCGGAAGCAAATTGAAAGTGGGGGGGGGGGGGGGGGGGGGGGGGGGGGGGGGGCCCCCCCCGGGGCCCCCAAAAAAAAACGACAAGCAAAAAAAAAAAAAAAAAAAAAAAAAAAAAAAAAAAAAAGAAAGAAAGAAAAGAAAAGAAATGTCCATTTTCCGAACTAAAATATTCAATTTCGTGGGGGTGGGTGAGGGGGGGGGGGGGTTGGTTCGAACTCCAGTGCCAAAGTTTTTTTTCCCATACACCACCACTTTCCCCATTTTAAACCTATACTGCATCGTGCCCATGGCAAGTGGGGGGGGGGGGGGGTTATAACCTATGCAGGAACGTCTGTACTAAGTCTATCTCTGGAAAAAAAGTGGGGACTAAGTCCACCCCCCTCCACGGTTCCGACGCCTAGTATGTATTTTCAAGTTTTTTTTGCGCTTGTCAAGATGTTTTCAGCCGGGTACTTTAATATTTATTCTCTTGTTGCCCCCTCCCCACTTTCAAAAACTTACAATGCTACGTTACTTTTCTCTCGCCTGAAAAATATAACTCTATTAAAGTTATTTGTTGGATAATTGAATTCTAGTTTAATTGATATAAAAATGTTCAATATTTTGATACTAGTTAACCCTCATAAATTGGGTTGTTTTTCAGAACCTTCCACTGAACTGAAGTTTATTTCATGACAGATAGTAACTGCTCATGTGCGTGATTCTAGGGGCAGGGCTTTGCAAAGGAGTGAGGAGCGTTAATATGGGTAGGCAGGCTCGGATCCAAATTTTTTTTCCAGCGGGGGGGGGGGGGGGGCACCCCAGCCCAAAAACAAAAATTCCAATCCCAGAAATTACTTGACGAGCATAAAAAAACCTAAACTCGCCCAAACGTCAAAATCCAATTTCGAAGGGAGCGTTTAACTTTTTTCCTTGCTTTAGTATATACATTTTTAAACCTTGTAAATTCCAGGGGGTCCTTACACCCCACCCCCCTCTAGATCCGCGCATAGTAGGCGAAGTAAGAACTAGGCTTCATGCATCCAGACATACTAGAAACTCCCTGGTCTTATTTTCAGCGTTAATATTTCTTATCAAAATAGCACTTAATTTTCAATAAAGGAAGAAATATCTTTAGTACGCATCGTATTTGTGATCAGCCAGGAGAGCTAAAAAAAATCTTAGAACTCGAAAATTCTGTTTGGTGGTGGTGAGGGGGGGAAGGGGTCGTCAACTTTTTTACAGGCTAAATTTTACTCATACCAATAAGTACATGACTTTTAATATATAAATTGACAATAAGTTCTGCAACAAAAAGGGTAAGACAGGGACGTAGTATCAGAGGGGGGGGGGGCAGGGGGGAGGGCTCCCCTCCCACTTTTCCCCCGACATTACCTTTACAATAGAAAATGTTTACTTAAAGGAAGATTACCCCCCCCCCCCACATTTCACCACAGTGGATATAAAAAAAATTTCCCCCCAAAAAAAATTGGAATTGAAAAATAGTTGTTCTTGAAAAAAGTTAGCCACTTTGCCGGTGGAGCTAGAGCTGCAAATTTGTCCTATATACTTGGCACTTATAGCCATTGAGCAATGAGGGATCTTTTCTTGTGCCAGCACCTACTGCGACACGGGACCTCGGATAACAATGTCTAGATCGATGGATTGAAATCCACATCCTACAGTGGGATTCTTACCCACGACGTATTGATCGACTCTTTACTACTGTACTTCGTGACTCTAGAGCAGACGCCGTAACCACAGTGCCACGCAGGCGACTTAACCCAGGGGTTAGGGGGGGGGGGTGTCATAATCCATATGGACTCGTGAAGATTATCTATATTTAACTATTGGTTAAAATGATTTAATTATAAAGCACTTTTAGAATGATGTCATTTAAATATTTATTCATACAGGTGTGATATGTATAGGACGGATAACTTTTCTTCAAAAACTGAAAACGTTCGTATATATAAACATCGTTTTACGATTAAAAAACTATTCGGGGGAGGGGTTGCTATGAAGGGGGGATTGCTATATATAGCAAGATTTCCCACGGAAGACTAGCTATACCCCGGGGGAAGTCCAAGTGTATAGTCTTCCAAAGGAAGCATCACTATGTTTCACTTCAAAGGGAAATCTTACCATCTAGGACTTTCGAGGGAATGGCATGTACATATATCGGGTACATACCTGAACTAATAACAAACATCATTCATTTGAAAATTTAAGTTCGATCGATAAAGTATTAAGGCAAAAAATTGGAAAAAAACTCGAATAACCCCGGCCCGGTTTGCTTACCTAATTTTACCAACACTCTTAGCGAACACCCCTGCCACCTAGCGTTATAATGCGGCACTAAATTAGGACAACTCGTATTCGTCTTCATTGAATATGCTTCATTGTTTGCGTGATTGAGTTAACGTTCGTAATAGAAATAATCATTTAAGATACTGTATCAATTTAAAATAAAATAAAATGACTTAACAAGAATAAAGAAACATAGAAGTAAGGACGAAATGAAGAAGGATAAAAGTCAAAGTGAAATGTAATAAAGACGAATATGAAAACAATAAAGTGACATATAATTACAATAATAACAAAGCATAAAGAAGTAGGCAGAATAAGAATAAAAGCAAGATACATAGACTTTTGGCGGTAATTCCCTTCCATACTTTATATTGTGTTAACTCTTTATCATGTGGATTCCAAGTTCATTACCTGATGCAAAAATACATTTACATTATCTCAAAGCTGTATATCTAGTATATAATAAATGTTGACGACCGTGTTTTAATGACTGGTAAGAAGGGGGGGGGGGGGGTCGTGATTGATTAGGACAAATTACAGGCACATAATATCAACCCCCCTCTTTTCTCAGACATAACTTTACTATAGAAAATGTAATGTTCATTGAAATTGTACAGCCCCCCAACCCCACTTCTTGTTGAAATATAGTCCACTAAGGGTAATATAATAGATCTGGAAAAAAAATAGGATTGATTGAAGTTGGACCACTCTCCCCGAAATAGGATTTTCGGGCTTGGACATTTTTTTTCTTGGCTTGTCTAGTTTTTTCGGATAAATGATTTTTTTTACTGGCTGACCTCCTCTTTCAAAAAAATGATGCTACGTCACTGGAGTTAGTAATTTTTTTTAATCATTCCAGGGTACAAAAATCTACCAGTCGCTCATCTAAATCAATTGCCTTAGTAAGCATGCATGGGCACATATCAGTGGCAGATATGGGAATCTTGAACAAGGAAGGGAGGCGGTATATGGTTGGAGACCAAGGGCGAAAAGCGGAGAAGCTCTCAGGCTTTATAGTTTTATAGAAAAAAGTTTTCAACTTAATTCAGCTAAACTTAATGTGAAACTAATGCAATGTCCTACAAAGTTTAAGACTTTTATATATATAAAAAAAAATAAATAATAAAAAAAAAATAAAAATAAAAATAAAAAGAAAAAAATTATTGCTGCACGACTCATAATATTTGATTTATTTAATTATCAGATTAAAGTAAACACCATTGAATTTCGACGTGACTTTAATTCACAGTCGCAGTGTTAAGGCTTTGCATGTTTCAAGATTGTCAATCATTTGTCGCTTAAAGTTTTCATTTAAAGATGTCATTCCGAAATCGCTGAGAATCTCTTCTACGACAGTTTTCCCGCCATTTTAGTGCTTGCGGAACGCGGAAAATACGTTATGCTCATATAAAGACCGAGGATACCCGCGTTCGCATAACGTAATAGTGAATCGACATAATGTAGAAGAGTGCGCACAGTATGGCATGAGCTTTTCACATCAGTTAATAAAAACTAAGATTGTCATAAAAAGTAAACATAACGAAATGCAAGTTGACGAAATAAAATTGTAGTATATGTAAATGTCATAAAGAGTTGATATAATGTAAAGGAAAGTTAACACGATGCAATAGTAGTGTGGGTTAATGTCATAAAGAGTTGACATAATGTAATGGAAGGTTGGCACAATGCAATAGTAGGGTGGGTTAATGTCATAAAGAGTTGACATAATGTAATGGAAGGTTGACACAATGCAATAGTAGTGTGGGTTAATGTCATAAAGAGTTGACATTATGTAATATTATACTTTCATGTAAATTACTTGAATCTGATTCGTCGAGAAACATTTGATAAAGAACACTACTTCCCGCTGAATAATGAAGCCACGCCCTTTTGCGTAGCAACGGTCAACATTGCTTGACGACGGGTGGTATTACAAAAAATAGCGACTGCGCGGAAGTTATGCGCGCACGGTTCACTGTAATATGTATTTGTATAAAACATTCAGTATAATATAATAAATATTGCATGTAGTTGAGTGTAACATTGAAAATTTTCACCCCTCGAAAACCATTGTCAACCTCGGCTGCGCCTCGGTTGACAATGGTTTTCTTGGGGTGAAAATTTTCAATGTTACACTCAACTACATGCAATATTTATATAATGGAAGCTTGACACAATGCAATAGTATTGTGAGTAAATGCCATGAAGAGTTGACATAATGTAATGGAAGGTTGACACAATGCAATAGTAGTGTTCTGCTATAAGGCAGTGACGGCGTTCCATAACTGGACATTCTTCAAACTATTTGTCACAGAGTAAAGTAAAGGTATAGACTTCTTTTCTCACTTTTGAGTTCGTAGTGCAATTTGAATATGGAGCAAAGTTTACAAAAATGTGTGACAAAATATGCTCCAGTAACGTTTTGAACTCGAAACTTCAAAGACATGTTTTTATAAAAAAAAATCAATGTCCTCTTTTTAGAATGGTTTAAAGAAGTCATAATTTACATCTTTATTGCTTTAATCATTTCCATTTTTTATGAGACACTATTTTTAAACACAAGAGGCGTGCTTTTCGCCAGTGTTTGGAGTGATATTCGATAGGCTAACTGACCGAGTTGGAGTGTGTGTGTATTGTGATCGCTGACACAGGACAAATCATGCCCTCAGGTGACCAGACGACCAGTGGGGCACCGACGGGGGTGCAGACAGGCCGCTAAAGAAAATATTTTTAACCACAACAAGAGTGCATGCATTCACACACGTGTTTTTCTTTTCTTTAACTTGGTTCTTCGTTCACTGGGACATAACTTAAAGTGACCGAGGAAAAAAGATGTTTGAAGTTCAGAAAACCCAAGATGAAATATAAGCTTTCTTCCAAGTTTTACGTTACATAAGTTAAAAGCAGGATTGACTAGCATACCTTCTTTATACAATCGGACAGGGTGTCATGTACACTGACCAGCGGTAATGTAAACTGAACAACTCAGAGAGAGAGGGGAGAGTGTGCTTATACGCCAGAAAATGAACCATGATCGTCTTACTCCTGCAATGGGGTGAGTGTCTCTCTCTGTCGGTCTCTCTCTCTCTCTCTCTCTCTCTCTCTCTCTCTCTCTCTCTCTCTCTCTCTCTGTCTTTTTCTCAATCTGCTCTAGAATACAAATTTAATTTTGATATTTTACTTTATTCTTTGATTCTGTAATCTCAGTATTTACAAATGCTATTATTATTTGAATAAAATAACCAACATATATTAAGGTATAGTGCCTCCTAATTTTTTCTTATAAATTTTAGATTTTGGAGGACCTGGATTTTGCCTTTGGTAGCAGTATGGTTAGCTGTTTATATTTACAACATTCCCTCTCCCATTAATCCAGAACCTTACAGGTATAGATACAATATAAATCTATTAGAATAGAGAATATAATTGTACACCCCTGTAATATTTTTCAAAAGCAAAGATATTTTGTATGAATTAATTAATAATACATACTGTACATAAATGGCACATGCCAACCATTTTAAGACATTATTACTATATTAATTATATGATCAGTGCATGTATATATACATAAATTTTCTGTGTATTAATGAAACTTTCCTTATAATTATTATAATTATATTTCACATAAATTTTATAAACTGTATCAAAACCATAAAGATTTCAGAGAATGTATATTATTTCAAAAAAGTCATAATTAATCAATTGATTTTAACAAATATGCTTTAAGTCTAATATTTCAAAGTTGACCTCTATTATCCATAAAACAGTCAGAAACTTTAATTTAAACAAATAATGAGTTAATTGATTTAATGGAAATCTTCTCTTCAGATTAATTTTTAGCTCACCTGAGCCGAAGGCTCAAGTGAGCTTTTCTTATCAAAATTTGTACGTCGTCTGTCGTCGTCGTCGTCATTGTTGTTGGCGTTGTCGTTGTAAACTTTTTACATTTTCATCTTCTTCTCAAGAACCACTCGGCCAATTTCAACCAAACTTGCCACAAAGTATCCTAAGGTGAAGGGGATTCAAATTTGTTAAAATGAAGGGCCACCCCCTTATTCAAGGGGAGATAATTCAGAAATGGTGAAAATTTGGTGGTATGTTTTAAAAATCTTCTTCTCAAGAACCACTGTGCCAGGAATGATGAAACTTATACGGAAGCATCCTCAGGTAGTGTAGATTTAAGTTTGTTCAAATCATGACCCCCGGGGGTAGGGCTGGGCCACAATGGCTGATCAAAGTTTTACATAGAAATATATAGGGAAATTCTTTAAAAATCTTCTTCTCAAGAATAGCAAAGGCATGAATGATCATATTTATATGGAAGCATCCTCAGGTAGTGTAGATTCAAGTTTGTTCCAATCATGACCCCCGGGGTTAGGGCGGGGCCACAATGGCCGATCAAAGTTTTACATAGAAATATATAGGGAAATTATTTAAAAATCTTCTTCTCAAGAATAGCAAAGGCATGAATGATCATATTTATATGGAAGTATCCTCAGGTAGTGTAGATTCAAATTTGTTCCAATCATGACCCCAGAGGGTAGGGCGGGGCCACAATGGCCGATCAAAGTTTTACATAGAAATATATAGGAAAATTCTTTAAAAATCTTCTTCTCAAGAACCACTGTGCGAGGAATGATGAAACTTTTATGGAAGCATCCTCAGGTAGTGTAGATTCAAGTTTGTTCCAATCATGACCCCAGAGGGTAGGGCGGGGCCACAATGGCCGATCAAAGTTTTACATAGAAATTTATAGGGAAATTCTTGAAATATCTTCCTCTGAGGAATAGTGAAGCCATGATTAGTCATATTTATATGGAAGCATTCTTAGTTAGTGTAGATTGAAATTTTTTCAAATCATGACCCCTGGGGGCAGGTTGGGGCCACAACATGGAATCCAAGTTTTACTTAGAAATACCTGGTATGTTGAAAAATTCTTTAAAAATCTTCTTTTCATGAATGGCAAATTAAAGCCATGATTAGTCTGTCATATTTATTTGGAAGCATTCTCATGTAGTGTAGATTCAAGTTTGTTCAAATCATACCCTCTTCCCTATACAGATTGTTTGGGACCAATTTTGGGTTAAACTTTTCAATAATAAACTGATTTCTGCTTTTTTTCAAGCTACAGTACTCAGGTGAGCGATGTGGCCCATGGGCCTCTTGTTTTCTATTTTTTTGTTTTGGTAGTTATCCCAAACCTTTGCCTGAATTGGTGGGGCCATTGACAATTAACTCCCATCTTAGGAATGCAACAAGAGCATTTGAAGGGGAGATCGCTGGTCCAGAGTCTTTTGCCATAGGCTCAGATGGTAAGATTATAACGTTTGGAGGTGCTTGTTCTGCCTTGAATATTTTCATAAACAAATAACTAATATTGCCTTTTCTGATAAATTTGACTTAATTAATTAATATATAGCAAATAAATTTAAAATATATGTAGCTTATAATTTTTATGAGGGGTGGGTGGTGTAACAAGTATATATACTATTCAAGAAATTGCAATTAATTTAGCTTTACTGCAACTTAGATCTACTCATTTGTAAAAGAAATGGACCAGGAAATAATGTCTTGAGATTATGAGGGAGAGCTCATAAAATTATTTTTAAAATCAACCTTTTATCAAGAAAAGATTACCAAAGGAAAGATGTGTTATTGATCCTAGATGAAAATGTAAAAAATAATTTTTCTTCATTTTTCCCACCAAGGAGTCCTATACACAGGCTTAGCTGATGGAAGAATAGTAGGATTCAAAGGGGAACAACTCTGGGAGGTAACAAGGATAGGAGAGTTCCACCCACAATGTGGTAGGTACAGTGGATCCCACTTAATCCAATAGTAAATTTGTCAGCCTTCTGTTATCAGAATAGCCAAATATTAGAATAGCTGATTACTCCATTTCGAGTCCAAACAAAGATGTATAGAGCTACATGTATTGACAATACCCCGGTACATTGTAGCAAATTTCAAACTTGCACTTTTGTTTTCGTTTGATTACTTTACCTAAAATAAAATGTAATAAAAATGGAGCACAATAGACTTTCGTGATAACTGCGGTACTGCTCTTTTGCAGGGCAATTATTAATTGAGTGAATGCTTAAGTAACAATATTTCTTCTTTCCTTATAAAGGTTGTCCGATCTAAAATCTATACTTTTGTAGAGTATATACGAGGGTTGTCCCGTAAAATCGTGGACAAGTTATCTAGTGTGAAAAATAAACATCACTGCGTTTTGAAATTTTCACTATTATTTAGTACATATTTTAATAATATACACAGCAAATTTCAGATAAATATATGCGTAAATAAACAAATTATGAGATTTTATGCGATGTATTGTATCAACTTACGGCGCATGGATTATAACGTCAAAGTGTCTAAAACAGCGTCACGTTTTATCTTTGCTGAAAATGAAGCTGGGTGAGTCCGACTTAAATTTAGGAATTTCATTGATACACTTTCTGTAGTCTCCATAAACAGCCGAAGAACCAATTGGCACCCTCATGCGATCTTCTGAAGATTTATTAGTAAATTACGGACAATATTCTCACCATCATTCAACTAATAGAAAATCTCAAATCGGCGGTCTACTGTGACAGCGTCCTTTGCTATTACATTAGGAGTTTGTCCGTATGTTTTGTACTCCCCAGGGACTCGATCAGAAAAAAACTTCGCTAAGAAAACTCCTATTTCATTTGTATACTTAAGATATGGTGATATTTTTATAATCTTTTTTCTTCTATGGTCATTTCAAGTCTCTAAAGGTGTCATTACAACATAGAAATAAAACTGAGCAGTTCTCCAGTGCGCCGTAACGTCACAAAACGTCGCCATTTTTCGTGTGTTGTATTTACCATTTTCCCATTTCGAATACTCGAGAAACTGCCAAAAATTAAGCAAATGCCTTAAAATTTTTACAAAGACTACAAAATTGATTGTGGAATTGAATTAGGATAATTTTAATCCAAATCTTATGTATTTAAAACTTTTATTGTGATTTCAAACTTGTGTATTCTTTAATAAACCCTCGGTTTTTTGACCGTGCGCCGTAGGACAATACCTCGTGCACATTCAAGCATCATAATATCTTTATTTTTGCCTATATTTATTCAAAAAAAATTATCATGCACTTAAATATGATAAATAAACATTTACTGAAATTTTCAGCTTAGTGCGCGCCCATTACTTTTCGAGAAAAACGCTCTGTCCACGATTTTACGGGACAACCCTCGTACATGTAGATTTAAGACTTAGAAACTCTTTTCTAGCTAGCAAAGAAGCTTAATCAAATGATATAGATTTTCTTTTTTTGTGAAAAAGGTAACTAGGTAAAATAATTTGGAAATAATAAAAAATAGAAAAAAAATTGGAATGATCTAGCTAACTAATACTAGTATATACATAATGTATATACTAGTATTAGTTAGCTAGATCATTCCAATTTGTCATATAGTACATTTAGCCAGCAAAGCCTGAAATAACGGGATATAATGGTATCTTGAAGGTACATTCGAGTTTGAGCCTATCTGTGGGCGGCCCAAAGGAATGAAGATCAACACAGCGGACCCCTCCCACCCCCTTATTGTGGTCGATTCCTACAAAGGACTGCTACAGGTGGACACAAAAACGGGGGAAATACAAGTCCTAGTTTCCAGTACCACAGGTTGTTACAAAAAAGTAGGACAGAAATTAAAATATCCACATTTATCAAAAGGAATTTGAAATACTTGCCATTTCTGTCATTTCAGTAATGTTGACTTCATTTTTTAAAATTTATTTTTAATCATTAATATTTTGTTAAACCTGGACTTGTCAGTTCACTGCATGCATGTGCATGTCCATAATTTAAGGACCAGAGTCTCTTCAATATATAGGAATTAAAAAAAAAAAAGTACATTTACCAATTGTTAATCCTGAAATAAATAAATTTTAAACTTTACGTGCATATTCCCATTTTCTATTGCGTATGACATTACAAACAAATACTTAAAAACATTTGTTTAATCCATGATAATTAGCTATATGGATTTCATTGGATCACTCCTTTTTTTCAATAGGAGTAAATGGTGAGGCTTTCACATTCCTGAATGCTTTAGACATTTCAAAGGATGGTATCATATACTTCACAGACTCCAGCAAGAAATGGGATAGGAGGAATTATCGATACGAGGTAACATTGAGGTTCGAGGTTTGATGTGATATGTTTACTTATAAATGTTGAAATGTTTGAAATACACACCAAACAACAGTTACCAATATTTCTTTTTGTATGAACCATCAAGCCTGTATTGATTTGCTCCAAAAACATGATTAGATAATGAGAGGTTTAAGGTTTAAGAATTATGAGTTATTGGCCATCGAAAGAATTTCTATGGTAAAACAATCTGTTCTATTTTCTTTCTATCCTCTCTCTTTTTTTTTGCTTTTACAGCACAGCTCTGTGATTACAACAGATGGTCATAATTTTTTTTTTATTACACAATAAACTGTTAAGAAGAAGCTCTAGCTCTATGGATAGGATAAGAAAAATCTGAAAACTTCTTACTCAGCTATACCAATTAAGTTTTACTGTGTTTTGAGATAACATATTGGAGATGATAAAATCAGAGCTTGTACAACTTTTCTTTTTTTTTTAGCTGGAACATAGTGAATTATCATATATTCTCATCCTTACATGCATGCATGGTCATGTTTAAGCATCTTTAAATTAAAACAAAATGTGATTGTGAAACACTGATGCCCCCATTTGGCAGCTTTATTATGACAAGGGTTGAATTTTTTGCTAATGCAGATTGCAAATCAAAGGTCAAAAGGTCAAAATTGTTGGTATCCAAAGGAATGTCTTGTCTAATAAACCTGACACTGGTGAAATATGAAAGCCTTAATTATTAGTATTAACTGCTCAAAAGTTATGGTCAAGGTTAAAGTTTTTTTAATAAAAGTGGGTCAAACTCTAAGGTCAAGGTCAAATCTCAAAAATATTCAAACCCATCATAAGGTTTAATCACAATTAATACACATGAAATATGAAGCCCTATCACCACCTATTCAAAAGTTATGGTCGCGAGGTTTAAGTTTGGTAATTTTAATTTTGTAAATGTGGGTCAGTCTCCAAGTCAAGGTCAAGATGTCAAATTTGGTGGTAACAAAAAAAGGTCTTGTCACAAGAAATACACTTGTGAAATATGAAAGCCTTAGCACCTCCTACTCAATAGTGAAAGATTTTGAGGAAAAACAGACAGAGATGAGATGGACAGACAGGACAGAAAGTATATATATATATATATATATACCCCTCAGTCTGTAATTACATGGACATAAAAATTCAAATCCTAAATAGAGAGAGAGAGAAAGTGGGAGAGAGAGAGAGAGAGAGAGAGGAGAGATAAAATCTTTAATCAGATATTGTTTTCCCTAGGTTATAGAGGTCAACAGACAAGGTCGGCTGATTCAGTACAACACAGTTACCAAGGAAACCAAGCTGTTGCTAGACAACCTGTACCTGGCCAATGGGGTGGCTCTGTCATCAGATGAGAGCATACTGGTCATCGCTGAAATGAGTGCTTGTCAGCTACGAAGGTACATACATGTAGTTATAGTTTACATGGAGTGGCAATGAGTAGTCCCTGCATTCTCTATCTGTCATGAAGTTTACACTGACAGAGCAATACTCAGAATACTCCTGACATCCTTATATACATAAAATAGTGTATTCCTACATATACATCAACTATATGCTGATCTTAGCTCACTTCTAACCTAAATTTCAGGTGACATTTTATCTTCTTTTTTTTGTAAATTTCAGATACTTTTTAAAAGGTCCAAAATCTGGCCAATCAGAAGTGATTACACAAAATCTCCCAGGATACCCAGACAATATAAAACTGAACAGTCAGGGGAACTTTTATCTTGGATTGGGGTCAGTCCGGTACAAAGGAGTCAGTCGACTGGGTCCATTTTTAGACCTCATAGGTCCCTACCCTGCCATTAAGAGGTTTTTGACAAAGGTATAGTACTGCAAAATGTTTCTAAATTGTTTAAAGCAATATGAGCTGCATTTTTGAAAATTTTACTTTGCAGGTGAAACATGCTATTATGAATCATTTGTATGTAATTTAACCCTTATGACCAATAAGCCCAAAATAAAGTTTAAAAAATGTTTCAGAAGAAATATTTCTGTACAACCGAATACACAGTATTATATAAGAAATCATTATTGTACAGGACGACAGTAGTTCAATTTTGCTTCAATCAAAGCTTATAAAAAGTTCTTCCATCGCATAAATTACAACAAAGTTTATAAATGTTTTAATTTTCTGTCATTCAAATGGTTAATTACAAATTTGCAGCAAAATTTTCCAATGTCAAACATGCTGCTCATATTGCTTTAAGATTTCTATAAACATGTACATTTTCATGTATTAGTAAAAGTTAAAATTCTGTGGTATTTTTATGCTGTTAGTGATCTGCCCTTAGATTTAAAATGTAAAAATTCTTTAATTTTTGCTGTAATTTTTACAGAGAAGACATAAACAATATTACTGTCCTGACTAGATTTACAAGTCGGGTTGTATTCTCTAGAGGAATCTGCCCTTCATCAAGAGTTTACAACCACTATGACATTTCAGCAGTTTGTTCATTGATTTATTCTTCTATTTCACTCTCATGTCATGTAGATAAAAGTTTTTGACTTTTCTTTTCTCTCATTAAATATTTTAATGTACCTCCATCAGCATATTCATTTAAGGAATAACTGTCCTATTTTTCGAATTCATGAAGTGATCAATGGATTGGCTTGTGTGTTAATTTTCATAAACGCCGAAGGCGTTTATGCATAAAATTATCACACAAGCCAATCCATTGATCATCTTCATGAATTCGAAAAATCTGACAGTTATTCCTTATATTTACATGCTTTGATTCCGCCAATCCACGGGATCCAAGCCTGCTTCTCTCTAGGTGCTTTCCCGCCCTGCACGTGGTTTTTTTGGAACCGCGTCACTACATTGATGGGGAAATATTTACATTTCCAATGTCTTTGTCCGAGATAAAATTACCAATTGTAAATGTAATTGATTTCCTCATGAATGTTTTGGCGCGGTTCCAAAAAAACCACGTGCAAGGCGGGACAACACCTAGAGAGAAGCAGGCTTGGAGCCCGTGGATTGGCGGAATCAAAGCATGTAAATATAAGGAATAACTGTCTTATTTTTCGAATTCATGAAGATGATCAATGGATTGGCTTGTGTGATAAATTTATGCATAAACGCCTTCGGCGTTTATGCAAATTATCACACAAGCCAATCCATTGATCACTTCATGAATTCGAAAAATAAGACAGTTATTCCTTAAATAAATTACATTTACAATTGGTAATTTTATCTCGGACAAAGATATTGGAAATGTAAATATTACTGTATATATAATGCATGATCTGGGAGTCAAATTACATGAACCATCAACATTGTTGAAAATAAGAACTATAATGCAGGTGTGTATACTCTATGCAGTTAAACCTTATTTTATTTGATTGGACTCAAAACAAACTTTGAGACATCCATCTTTGTTCGAGATACCAGGTTGTTTCTTTCAGATCACACCTTTAAGAGTCTTTGACGTCTTTATGCCAAAACATTCCATAATATTAGAAATCGACACAGAAGGAAACATCATCAGCAGTCTACATGATTACGGAGCCAATGTCATAAAAGCCTCAGGGGAGGGGTTTGAATTTAACAACACCCTGTACATTGGAAGTTTTTGGACTCCTTACATAGGTGTGCTGAACTTGACTCTTGTGAAGTAACTTTAGTTATAGTCTTTACTATACAACCAAACAACTGTTAATACATGTAACAGTCTGACCCTGTATTTTATCCAAACAGACTTTATGACATTCAACTTGCAATACATGTCCATTACATATATGTGCCAATATTTTATTTATTACATAAATTTCATTAGCATCATCATCACCATGTTACAGCATTCATTACCATCATGCATCAAACTGTAACTGCTTAAAGCTGTGTTTACCAAATATAATATGCATAATAATTATAAAATAAATGAGAAACAACTGATGATTTTTGTTTTGTTTTTATTGTTTTTTTAACAGTTTTTCTTTTGTTGAAAGTAAGGTACAGAGAATTCAACAATATATGTAACAAGATCCATAAAGCTGTGGTTACTCTGATGATACAAGGTCATGTCATGACCTTTCAAGGTCATAATTTGACCTGAATTAATAATCAATGATATCGTTAACAAGTTCTCAACTGTAGTACATATACAATCTGTTAAACACTGCACACCAAAACAAAAATGTAAGGTGCCAAATTAAAGTGATAATTAATCAGTCATTCCATAATAAATATATGAGCCATTTTTTCAATTAAAGAATCATTCAATTACTTAGAGATCAAAGGTCAATGCTGTGTACTTTACAGCATTTGCAGAAACAAATTTTAATATATTCACATCTTCTGCTTATATGTATGATCACTAATATGCTAGCCTAATAGATATAGATGACTATAATATGATGATACACATATTTTTTCTCTCATAAAGATCAAGAAAAAGACCTAGCTAAATCCACCTCACCAACCCAAATACAAAATCAAACCCCGACCCAAATAAAAAATCAAAACCTGAAAATGTTGTGTTGTGTGATAACATCTGTACATGTTCCAATGAGGGAAAAAAACATGAATTTTGAAATTCGTAAAAATGGTAGATATTGACCACAAACGATGCAAATCATGAGTAAATGACAATAAATACAATAATAAATGCAATTCTATTTAGAATTTTACACTGGCACTCAAATAATTTTTTTCAATATATATATACATTACTCATATACAAATGTACTATAAATGTAGAATACTTCTATATGGTGTTTCTTTGATGGAAGTCATATACTAGCTAGCATGAATAGGCAGGACATGGTCGACATACAGTTCAAGTATGTTTATTGTACCGGGAATGTTATGCAAACTATATTCTACTGAAAGTGTAGTGTATTTACCTATAGGTGCTGCATAAAACATGTGGATGCAGAGTAGCATCCAATGGTCAAAATAACACAGTGACAGTGTACTTAAACACAGCTGAAAGTAGAATATCAAGATGTTTTCTATCAAAAAAAAGGACCTTGGGGTATGAGGAATTTCTGACTGATTTCATTTTTCATTATCTGTCTGGCATCTAGAAATTTTCTTCTTAATTCGAGGACACCTGTTCAGAAGGGAATGTAAACAGGCTCCCTTCTCCTGTGTCCTATATAAACAAAACTCCAATGGCTCGTTTATACATCAGCTGATTTCAGCATATTTTCACCCCCTAGCTGGTTGCCATGAAAAATGGCAGCCATTTGCTATTTACCAGACAGATAGTAAAAAAATTCAAATGGTGATCCAGTAAACATATTTGCAATTTTTATATATATATTTATAAAAAGTATCAGAATGATGAATCTGCTTAAATTTGAACTATATTGCTGTTAATGTATTCTGTACCTTTTTTTTAACAGTTTATATTAGTATATTGACAATATACATGTTCTGAGTGGAGAGAAGGCACTTTCAATTAGGGAAACATCTGCTGTACAAATAATAAATAAATCTATTTTATCCGTATATTTTTTACGCTATGCAATTCCAAAGCCATATCATTTAATTATATTGAAGCATAGTGTTTTGTGTCAACAAGATGTTGCAATATTACAAGGGGGGTCTTTTTCTACCAGTAAGTATTTGTGGACACATTTTTCATTTACTGAATTTTCCCTTGACATCCTATCCTAAGACATATATCTACTCCTGCTAATAGATGGGTTTGGTATAGGTATATAGTTACTGAGAACTTTGGCATCACATGCACCTGGAACACAGCTAGGGTTGACACAGATTTGATCTGCATCCAATATTATGCCAAATATTTTTGCTGCTATACTATTCATGTGATTAAGTTGACAGATATATTTGAAGTCCACCTTTTTTAATTCTTTTAAAATTTGAATATAGGATGTAAATGTTGAATGCGTGGTGGCAAAAATCACTTGAAAGGCATTTGGATGATATTATGTGAAGTTTACATAAGGTGTACATATAATTTTTTCCAGAGAAAAATATCACATAGGCATGATCTTTAAGTGACGCAATAAATTTGCAGTAAAACACAGAGCTGCCAACTTACATATTATACATATTTGATTGTGCAAGACAGAATTATAAACCCAGTTTGATAATTATAAAAAATAAAACATTAATATCTACTCTTAATTAATATCTCTTAATATCATTTAACCAAGTTACACACTGAGTAGTGTCCCAAAATTTGTGGCCAATTTGAATCTGTCGGTTTTGTATTGATCTATATTTTTAGCTAAATAGAGACATTTTGGGGGTTAATTCATAGCCCTTCTATTTTTTTTTTCGCCAGCTACAAATTGATAATAGATTCCATTGGCACCTCCATGCATTTAATGTTACATGTACATGTAATACTGAATGATAATGCAGGATAGGGCTTCTACCAGAAGAATAGGTATAGCTCTAAAACAATGAATTAAATCCATGTTGCCCTAAAAAAAATCACCTACAGAGAAATGGAGACAGCACTTATAGTTGATCTATACAATGATGAGTATACTTCAAATTTAACAATGTTTTATATTTTTTTTTCAGCATGACTAGTCTCTGATGCATGCCTATTATAATCTACATCTTATATATAATATAAACACTATACATAAATAATGGCCCTGACAGCCATTTACAGATGGGAATCAATTGTCTCCAAGCCAGTTTCAAACACAAAATAGTAAAATAAACATCACAGTGATTATTTTTTTGGACTTTTCATCTCCAGATTGGGAATGAACATTTACACATTTAGGCACTACACTGACATAATGTCCACATCATATCAACACCCGAGGTACGAAAGAAATTGAATCCAATGAGTTAGAAAGCCTCATTTTGATTGATTCAGTTCTGCACATAATGTAATGAGGCTCCCTGATTGGACAATTTTATATCACATGACAAGAGCACCACATCCTCTTTGGAGGCATCACAACCGTATGTACAAATCATGAAGACTGGGCCAGCGGGTGATCAGCCCCGGCAGGACGGATGTACGAGTCCCTTTTGCTGCCAGCAGCTTGGTGTTTCTCGATTCGGAGTTCTTTGAGTCTTTGCTGGACAATCTTCTTCATGAATTTATACTTGTGTTTGAGTTCTGTTAGGTACTCTTGTTCTTCCCTGTCTAACACTCGAAGGAAGTTACTTAGCTCGGGTAAACTGAAGGCCTCCCACTGCAAAGAGAAAATATGTGTTAACGGTGCATCAAAATGAAAATAAAGGGTAACAATATTTATCATACTTGTTTGTATAGCAGAATTCAATTTCCTTCTGATTTTTTGAGTTTTGTGTTTGAACTTACATCAATGAGCATCATCTTGACAGTTAAGTCATATATATACCATTATAAATTAAACATGTATGACAGAAACTGTTATAGTAAATGTTTATTAAGGACAGACAGACAAACCAGATGATAAAATCACTGATTCAAATATATCTTGGGTGTGTTCATTTCCTTGAACATCAAATATAAAACTGATACAAGAAGAATCAACAAGAAAAACAAATTCTATCTACTCCCAACATACAAAGCTATAGATAAGCAGTGATTTCTTGCTGTGTATCAAGCTAATCTGCCAGTAAGTAAATGACTAAACAAATCCAGCTTCTTTGTCTCACACTCATGATTTAATGAAAATCAAGAATGATTTCAAATATCATCAGTAAAACATATATTGTTTAATTAGCATTGCACTGATACCTTACATATCAGTGCATTTTTTTTCAATATTTCACCCCCAAAAATTTCTATAATTCTGGAGAAAATCCAAATGTATTTTTGGCATGCTTCAAAACTGCAATCATATCGTATGTGCAAATGGAAATTTGTACTTTCTGATCAATGACTTCTCCCCTATTACTTCTGATATAAGGAATACCCCCTGTTGTGATCTGAGGTTACTGACAAGCTATGAGGATTTCCTAATGCTAAGATTTATAGCTTCATTGAGCCTTTATCTTGATTGTTGTCTGATCAATTTGTTTTGGACAGGTGTCCAAAATCTGGCATTCCAATTCCTAAATGCTAATAAAATCTCTGTTTTCACTTTCAATTCTTCTACGAGTCAACAAATGAAAACTCAAATTCTCAAAACTGCAAGAAAAATTCTAAAAATATATCTCTGACATGTATATATTTATATTAATAAGAACTTCTAACTGCAGTCTGTAAACTTTTGACAGCTTTATACCACTAAAATGAATTTCTGAAGAATTAACTTGCCCTTTACATGTACATGTATGCTATTACTGCAACATTAAAAAAGTTTTGCAAGGGTATTACAAATTTCTGATAAGTTCAAAATTTGTGGTCAAAAAAAAATTCTTACATCAATTTCACCATTTTCGTTTTCCTGTAAAACAAAACGTGTTCTGTCTATTCGGTCCGAGTCCCAGAGTAATGATACGTGGAGCGGGAATTCCGTCTCCTGGATCCGACGAAGCTTGGCTAAAAATAGATAAATAACATCATTATTTATACATGTACATAATTTCACTAACTAGATGTCATATAAAGCTCAGATATCAGAGATTCACCAATAGATTTTTGTTACAGGTATTTCTGATAAGAGATAAAGTGGTTTAATGAAAATACAAGCATAGACCTCAAGAAATCTGTCATTGAAATGCCCTTTTGACTTTAATAACGAGACTACAGGCCTTGAAAAAGTAACATTTCTACACAAACAACTTTGTTTGAAGAGTCACTGATATAAGAAATGAGAATTACTGGTTTCTGGTTTCACTGTAAGCGAATTCTATCAGCGGATGGTTCATTAACCTTTCATATTAAGTGGTAATACTTAATACATGTAGTAGATGATGGTGTATGAGGTATCAAACCTAGCTTAAATCAGGCTTTTTAAGTAAGGTCTTATGGTACAGAAAACTTTCAGAATTTATCTACTCATTAAAATCTACAGATAATATCAAGTCATAGCTACAACCAGCCAACTAGATTACAATTTTCATATTTACAGTAAGTCAACTATTGAACTGCTGACAAAAATAGCTGGAAAAATCATTGCTATAAAAATTCATCTGTTTTATTTCTGTGAGAAATTTCTCTTTGGTTCTGATAGCTAACTCTCAAAAGAAAATCCTGTGTTTTGTCTTTACTTATACATCATAAATTCAATGTTTTTCTACAACCTTAACTACGTCAGTATTGCGTCAATGACTCTCAAAGTCTACCACGGCTGTCTGTTACTTCCATTTTTTTTTCTTCAAAAAATTTTAAACATTATTCTAACCTTGATAGGTTCCTCAGATTATTCTATTTATATTCTTTGTTTTTATCTTTGAGGTACATCATGCAACTTATCATTATCAAGGAAATTTATCAAACAAAGGCATATTTGAGACTGATGGTGGTCTGATATTTTACAGTCATACAAGAACTTTCAATCCCCATTTTGAATACCATGTTATTTCTTACACGTACTAGTATTTTGCAAATTCTAGAGCTGCATGTACAAAGATGCTGTAACAATTACCTTGAATTCTTTTCATATTGAACTGGATCATCTTAAAATATTTTCACATAACAAACTCTTTCATAAAAAGTTAGATCCACCTACCTATTTTGCCTTTCTCATTCAGCTCTTGCTCATACAAGGCAAATTTTCTGGGATTGTCTAAAATATGGAACTTTTTCAACAACATGGAGATCACGTCCTTTGTAGTTTCATCACTGTTATAAGAAATAACAATATCAAAATGTGAACAGTATTTTCTAATGACATCAAACTGCATCCACAGTACACATACAGTAAACATGTATGTTACTTATTTTTCTTATCAGAACAAAATATCTCAATTTTTAAATTTAACACAAATTAGCTCAGTTAAGCTAATGGATTCAACACAACAACAAAATCAATTTGGTCCAAATACAAGCCCCACTGAAGTTTTCTGTTAGCTTCAAATTTATATATATGTGGGTTTTGCTTAAGTCATATTTTATATAAAATAGGAATAATTAACTTATGTATTCAAACTCTTGGCCAATAACTCAAGCCTGGATGACCAGTGTACATATTTTAGTATTTCCATTTATTGGTCCCTTACCTGGTTATATGAATAGACTTGACTGTGTCACGGGGCATGTAGAACGAAATAGTCTGGGTGTTCTGTTCTACGATGTGCTCATTGGTCAGGAGTTCGTAGACAGAAGGGGGTCGTGCCCCCAGAGACATACAGATAGGTCGTACAAGGTTCAAGGTCACTTTCACAAAACCCTGGAAAGTTTCACCCTTCTCTGTATGCTGCAAGAAGTAAAAAGAAATTTAAGTAATTACATTAGTAGTTAGATTCTACCATCCTTACATTGTTAAAAGAAAATATTTGATCAGATTGTTTCAACTGAGAAAAGACAGCATATATTGTTCAGACTAATACCACAGGAGAAAAGAACTTCATACAGTCATCTGAGAAGATGACAGGGATAGAGTGATGACACACTATGTGTTACAGGAAAATCAGATTTCTCCAGCCAATATTAGAAAGGATGTTATGTACTGGGTTAAAATAATCAATATGACATGATAGAGTCAGACTGACTCATCAAAGAAAAAGGGGTTCTAATGCTCTCAATTTATAACTCTTCAAGTCTGTCAGGTATTTCAAATTAAAATACTTTCTGGCATTTTCTTTTTTTACTATTTTCTAGAACAGGATATGAAAAATTTTATTGCATTTAGGAATGCTTTCATTTAAGTTTAAAAGCAATGAAGTTCTTGTTATTGGCAATATGATATCTTAACATAGTATAAAAAGTTGGGTAACCAAATAAAAAAAGTTAATTTAAGAACTATTTAGCATAATATATAGTATGTCAGTCTTTTTAGTTTAGCTTTCAGTTTCATATGCAGAGAAGCACTGAATTAAAGTTGTACACTTGAAATTTTAATGACGTGTATTACATGTATATAATGTACTGTATCAAACACCTGATGGGGGAGACCACACTTACTGGACCAGGGAGAACTCATTAGGTACATTTATTCAGGTGCTTGTCCATTAGATGGTAGGATTTTCACACTCGGTGAAGCTATTCCAAGTGATTCACCACATGGTGTATTTTGGAGAATCTCCAAGACTTATTTTTCCTGTATGATAACTTGTAGACATTCTATAGCCTCCATCTTCTGCCAAGCAATGTTTGGTTAATCTGAAGATGGGGCATTGGAGCACCAACAAGGCAACAAATAACCCCATACAATTCATAAGATACCTGTGTATATCTGTGCTGTTTGACTTATTGCTTTCAAGTAAATCAGAAATGAAATTCTAACATTTCACACAGATTCCTTAATAATCCTGGCAAAGATGCAATCCAAGTTGCAATCATGTAGTAAACTTATTTTGACATATATAACCCAATACATTGCAAACCAAACCATGTAGTTTTCAAGATAGATTGATCTAAGTGGAATCATAAATAAACAGAATGTATGAAAGTTATTTATGTCAGATGAAATCTTTGTGACATGGAGGTTACACACACTAACAAGCAAGCTTTTAACTGACTCAGACACCCCATATGTTTATCGTTGACTCTGTCTGCCTGTTTGTGGGTTTGTTCACCTCTTTACTTTTTTTGAAACATCTGTCTTCCTTCTAGGGTTCCCCCAGAAACAAAGACAACCACAGGAACTCGACACAGAGATTGACAAACCTTCAGACTCACTATGATGTGTATGATTTATCCTGCATCTTAACAAGAAATCTACCAGTGCATTGTCTGCATTCCACTCAATGCATGTGCCGCATGTTGGCAGTACTAAACATGATTTTTATTGTGGAAAAAGAATTCTTCAAATATATACCTCAGACTTCTTCCAGATAATAAAGAGAAATTTTAATTAAATCACTATAAGCCAATGTCTTTACATTTTTGTACCTTTTTGTCTTTGTGGATGAAAATCTAAACATGAAATTGTCTAAGGTTTGGTAGTTCAGTTCGAAAGTCTAGTATAAGCACTAATTCACATGCACGCTAATTGCTCTTATAAAAACTTTCATCTCTTAAATCATATTAAATTAATAATTCATTTATGAGACATTTTGATTGAAAGATTAGAACATTAACATCTTATCTTCTCAAAAACTCCTCCTTTCAAAATAATTTACAAATATATCAAAACAAACTGATTGCCAGGATCACCTGTTTAACAAGTGGTCGGTTTGCAATCCAAAATTTTTTTTCAACTTTTATATCTTCTTTGAGTTAAAGAGAGATAAATTTTAACTTTGGCATGTTATCATAAAAATTCTTTTTTGTGCCAGAAAAAAATCTCTCCTACCAGCCATCATTAGTTCAATGATCTTGGTTACTTTATCTAATCCCAAAATTCTATTTCTACAAAGATTTCTAAGAATCTTAAGCTCTGAGTAACTTAAAAGTTTAACAGCTTGGGATTTTCTGAAGTTTTAAATGATCACATCTAAATTTCTGAGAATCAATGAATTCACTTCTCAATATCCTGTTCATTCATTTTTCTTTTTATTTAAAATAGAGCCATATTAACATCATTAAAATTGACACAAGCTTCATTCACTCACTAAGGTCTCATCTTAAACACCTTCACAATAGACAAGGTGACCTTGAAATGCAAGGACAAACAAAATATCAGCTATCTAAATTGCCATCATCTCTCTCATTGAAACCTAAACCTTTAATATCACAATTTTGGCAAATGATTTAAGTCTCCAACAAAATTTACATTTCATATCTCTATTTCAATCCCCACCCCAATTCTTTACTGGTAAATGCAAGAATCAAAAGTGGTTACCAGTTTTCCACATGTAACACTTACTAGTTTGAAGTCTGCCCCTGGCACCAGTGTATTGTATTCCTCTAACTTCTGTACATGTAACACTTACTAGTTTGAAGTCTGCCCCTGGCACCAGTGTATTGTATTCCTCTAACTTCTGTACATGTAACACTTACTAGTTTGAAGTCTGCCCCTGGCACCAGTGTATTGTATTCCTCTAACTTCTGTACATGTAACACTTACTAGTTTGAAGTCTGCCCCCGGCACCAGTGTATTGTATTCCTCTAATTTCTGTACATGTAACACTTACTAGTTTGAAGTCTGCCCCCGGCACCAGTGTATTGTATTCCTCTAATTTCTGTACATGTAACACTTACTAGTTTGAAATCTGCCCTCGGCACCAGTGTATTGTATTCCTCTAACTTCTGTACATGTAACACTTACTAGTTTGAAATCTGCCCCCACCAGTGGCACCAGTGTATTGTATTCCTCTAACTTCTGTACATGTAACACTTACTAGTTTGAAATCTGCCCTCGGCACCAGTGTATTGTATTCCTCTAACTTCTGTACATGTAACACTTACTAGTTTGAAATCTGCCCCCGGCACCAGTGTATTGTATTCCTCTAACTTCTGTACATGTAACACTTACTAGTTTGAAATCTGCCCTCGGCACCAGTGTATTGTATTCCTCTAACTTCTGTACATGTAACACTTACTAGTTTGAAGTCTGCCCCCGGCACCAGTGTAAGTCTGTATGTATTGTATTCCTCTAACTTCTGTACATGTAACACTTACTAGTTTGAAGTCTGCCCCCGGCACCAGTGTATTGTATTCCTCTAACTTCTGTACATGTAACACTTACTAGTTTGAAATTCTGTACCCTTACTAGTTTGCACCAGTGTATTGTATTCCTCTAACTTCTGTACATGTAACACTTACTAGTTTGAAATCTGCCCTCGGCACCAGTGTATTGTATTCCTCTAACTTCTGTACATGTAACACTTACTAGTTTGAAGTCTGCCCCCGGCACCAGTGTATTGTATTCCTCTAACTTCTGTACATGTAACACTTACTAGTTTGAAGTCTGCCCCCGGCACCAGTGTATTGTATTCCTCTAATTTCTGTACATGTAACACTTACTAGTTTGAAATCTGCCCTCGACACCAGTGTATTGTATTCCTCTAACTTCTGTACATGTAACACTTACTAGTTTGAAGTCTGCCCCCGGCACCAGTGTATTGTATTCCTCTAACTTCTGTACATGTAACACTTACTAGTTTGAAGTCTGCCCCCGGCACCAGTGTATTGTATTCCTCTAACTTCTGTACATGTAACACTTACTAGTTTGAAATCTGCCCCCGGCACCAGTGTATTGTATTCCTCTAACTTCTGTACATGTAACACTTACTAGTTTGAAGTCTGCCCCCGGCACCAGTGTATTGTATTCCTCTAACTTCTGTACATGTAACACTTACTAGTTTGAAGTCTGCCCCTGGCACCAGTGTATTGTATTCCTCTAACTTCTGTACATGTAATACTTACTAGTTTGAAGTCTGCCCTCGGCACCAGTGTATTGTATTCCTCTAACTTCTGTACATGTAACACTTACTAGTTTGAAATCTGCCCCCGGCACCAGTGTATTGTATTCCTCTAACTTCTGTACATGTAACACTTACTAGTTTGAAATCTGCCCTCGGCACCAGTGTATTGTATTCCTCTAACTTCTGTACATGTAACACTTACTAGTTTGAAATCTGCCCTCGGCACCAGTGTATTGTATTCCTCTAACTTCTGTACATGTAACACTTACTAGTTTGAAGTCTGCCCTCGGCACCAGTGTATTGTATTCCTCTAACTTCTGTACATGTAACACTTACTAGTTTGAAGTCTGCCCCCGGCACCAGTGTATTGTATTCCTCTAACTTCTGTACATGTAACACTTACTAGTTTGAAGTCTGCCCCCCGGCACCAGTGTATTGTATTCCTCTAACTTCTGTACATGTAACACTTACTAGTTTGAAGTCTGCCCCTGGCACCAGTGTATTGTATTCCTCTAATTTCTTCTTTAACTCCTCCCTGTTTAGAGTGGCCTGGCTTGGTTTCCGTGGTAACTTGTCGTCGGGGATTGTCCCTGATCTGTAGCCACTGTCTGTCTCGTCCTTCTCCTGCAAAAATCAACCCTTACATTTACCGAAATCAGTCACACACAAAAGATGCTATTCATTAAACTTTTTCTTGTAATCTTAACACATTAAGAAAGGAATTGGCATATGTTAAATCCTCAAAACATATAGCACCTCTTCCTCAAATTTCATTTTTCACTCTCTAGCATATAACTTTCTACAAATTTAAATTACATAAATAATCTATCAGCATTGAGTTAACTATTTTTTTTAACAGAACATTTTGAAATTTATTTTTGCACTATTTAATCATATTTCGATCGATAAAAAAATTTCCCCAGAACATGCATGCAACTGATTTCCAATAACCCTCTGCTGAGTATCAAATCTACTTCCCCAGGCCCCTGTGAATTTTATCTGACGTACATTAGCGGCCTCCGAGGTAGCCTCGCTGCTGGCGCTCAGGTTAACGTCGGAGACACTGGGAAGTCCCTCCACTTCCTGGGAGGAGTCGTCTAGAGGAAGTCCGTCGGGGGAGTGTTTACACGGAAGACGCACTAACTGGGCACACTTCTGGTGGCTTGTAAAATGACAATCTGTAAAGATTAAATCATCCAATTTTATATCTAATGTGTTTCTGGATCAGATTAATGAATGCAAATTAAAATAGACAAAAACTGCCTCTTATTGAGACAAAAAAAATTGAATTCATTCCTTAATAATTACTGTAAATCACTTTTTAATCATGAGAACTTTATTTTCTCGTAATTACGTGAGACAGTGTGTTCGCAAAAATTTAATTCTTGCGTATAATAGCATTCCTTAAGATTATATAGAGCAATAACCACAATTCATGAAAATTTTGTCTCGCTAATCAAGAGTCAATGACTATCTCGCGAAAATAAGGTGTCACGAAAATATAGTGATCTACAGTATTATGAAAGAGCTTTTATACATCTAGTTTAAATTTAATGAACTTTACAAAAAATGAAAAAAGGCTAATCATGCTAATTATCCTTTTCTTCATTTTTGGAAGTGATCATAAAGAGTGTAACATTAATCAAGTGATTGTAATGACTGCCTTCTCTTATGTATATTATCGCAAAATTTACTTTTTTTAAAATATTTGCGAACAAAAAAAGTCGAGTAGTGCATGATTCATTGATCATTAGATTTATTAGTTACGCGTATCAATCCAAGTCATACTATCCACAAAATCAGATTATATGTTTTCAAAAAATTTGTGAATATAACTCTATCAAAAAGATATATTCCAAGTGCATCAGATATAATTACATGTATTTTACACAGATAACTTATAATTAAATTCTAAAATACATTCTGTGCATTTTCAACATTTAAGTGATGATAAAACTATGGCATTCACTCTTTTTTTTTTAAGATTTGTGTTTCTTTTTTTTTAAACGTCGGCGATGTGTATTGCAGCTGACCGACTTTAGCGTTATGGGAGAGACGCGATCTCGGTTACGTCCTTTGATGAACTTTGTGATTTTGATTTATTCAGGTGTTATCAATTTCAAATATACATGTAGATCATAAATATATTCTAGAATGCTGTTATGCAGGAGTGTCAGCTTGCTTGACATTCAGAAACCTTATTGAATATAAAGCTACAGCTAGTTGAATTTAAGAACTATGAATTCCACTCTCTAGCTAAAGTTTGTATTAACGTAAAAGTCAACACTGTAATTAATTTGTACAGTCAGCTTTCTGGAATGGAAATATGTAAAGCAGACTTCATCTAATTACAATAACGGCACCAAATATGGTAAATGAATTCGGAGTGTAATTAATGCTGCCCCTTCATTAATGAACAAAAATAACTAGAATATGTCATTTATTATTCACTAATGTCAACCATTTAGTGGTGGCACATTCTGAGGGCACAGTGTTCCCATATGAATTTATTATTCCACTCTAAATCATTTAAGGCTTTTATAAGAAAAACCATTGCATGTATATGTATCAAGTACACATGAAACACATGAATATACGTAAAACGATACTGGCCCCATTTCATTGACTGGATATTAAGACGAAATTCCAGACTAGACAACATTTCAATCAATGGAATTCAATAAAAGAAAAGTTTACATTGTACATCTAGTTATAAGCAAGGTTTCAGAATATGCAATATCTTGGATAGACAAGTTTTACTGTGCTTTACTCTAATATATATTTCAATCTACTCTTGGATTTTAATCAACCAAGAAAAGATTTTCATGGACTGAGACACTCCTAAACTCATTTCAAAACAAGTGTATTAAGTTATATGCCCTCCATTAGGCTACTGTATTCATTTTGCTCAGTTACCACTGGTGATTAGTGGCACAGACATATACAGTAGCAGAGAAGTATAGGGAACATCTGTTAACACATAACCGTAGATACAGTAGTTCAGTTAGTGGGCTACAGTGGCTGATACTTGAGATGGCTGAATAAAACAGGACAGGACAAACTATTTACATATCTATTTTTTTTCTAAATACATGTACCGGTATGTTTCCTCATGTGCATTGATTATAAGTTACAACACACAATATTGAATGTATATGTCTGTATAACAGTCTTCTAATCTAACATCAGACTGTGTTTTTGATGGGGTTTCCTGTAAACAGATAACCTTGCATACCCCTGTGTCTACACAGATTCCAGTAACCCAATTAATACACCAAAAATAAACTCACAGGCAAAATAAAAATAAAGATTGCAGAGCTTGTCTAAGAATGAACTGTAAATCTAAGATTTGTTATAATAGAGAAACTGTGATGCTCCTTAGAAGAGACAGATTTCATGAACATAGCAGTGTTCTCTAATTGGCTGATGTCTTTTGGATAGCATTGTACTAGTATGCTGGTTTCTCCTAACCAAAGTAGGGCGTAATACCATATCGACTTGACAGGGAAGTCAACTTCCTAATCCAAAGTCCAAAGTTTGGGCTTTATTTCAGTCACTTTGTGTATGTCTCACTATAAAACCTGAAGATACCTATGTACTCTTATTACAATTGAAGGCAGGTTGTTCTAACTATAAAGCATACAACCATAAACCAGATTTTCCTACAACAAATAACCCTGGTGTCTCCATATCACTGTTCACCTATAAAGCTAGCCAGACAGATATTATATAACCTACTGATTAAACAATAGACGGTTCAATTACATTGTTCCAGACTCTGATATCTCAATATCAGGGAGACGTCACAGTGAATTAGCAGTTCCAACCGCTTATTCTTTATGGTTTTTTTTTTAATCCTAATTACCTCAAAAATTCAGTTATTTCATAGAATTTTATTCTTGGTTCCGTTGAGTTCAAAATATCAAGGTTTGACTGTAAATTGTTTACTTTGATTCAAAATATCAAGGTTTGACTGTAAATTGTTTACTTTGATATCCCATAAACGCCGAAGGCGTTTAATCCCTTGCAGATTAAAAATCCCCAATTAACCCAATTAACCACTTGAGGTATATTGGTTATGATAAACCTGGTGATTCAAGGTCTGTACGTATTGTAAACATGTAAACACCTAAACCTGTTGACAGATTCCTTCAAAGAAACATAAAATCTGATAAGAAACTCAAACAAAGGAACAGAAATATATACAGCATTGTCTAAAGAGAACTGTCCATATAAAATTCTATTCAAGTTCTACAATACTAAAATAAGCTGATACACCTAGGTTCCAATAATGAAGCCAATTTAGGTTAGTCATTCAACCCACTTCCTCTGTTTCAGGAGAAATATGAATAAACCTATCAATTAATTTTAAAGTGCCTCCAGATCTAACATTATAGTCAGCTGGGTTCGTTCAGTTCAGTCTGGGGCATCAAGAGAGTTCATACTTATATCTGTATATATAATTACTTATGTTGGTTTACTGGTCTCTGGTCTATACATCTTTTCATAGAATATTTTACTAATATCATTGTATTCTTTTTTCATGAAGTTTTATCATGTTTATTGGACATCAAAAATGCAAAAAAGAAAAAAAAAAGACCAATTATTTTCCTCAAAATTAACATTTAACTAATTGAGGTATAACATATGAGCTACGAAAATCCCTTTTTTTTCTGAAAGAAGCTTATATTTAAACTTAACAAAAATGCTTGTAGCGGAAAATGACAGCAATGGTCACTAATTATAAAGTGCATAGATCTCATTTATACCTTGCTAGTATACATTTTACAAAATTTTACACCTTGAGCAATAACCATAATGGATTAAATTTTCTCATCATTGCAATTCAACTAGTACCCCCTTCGACTTTTTTCTGTAGCTGGTTTGAGAATTACCAGACATTTTTACCATGGACATGCTAGATGCCAAAGGCACCTACCATAAAATCGAGAAAGAACAGCCCTAATTATAGAGCATCATCAATGAACCCCTCCAAACGATAATTACACACTAGATACCCACTTACTCCATTAATGTCAAATACTTAATCTAATCAAAGGAGCTTCAAAGAAAGGATATGACCCCATGACCCCACTTATAAAATGCATCTTGGTCCACAAGGAATTTTGAGGGCAGACACCTGTATTTATAGAACACTGTACAATAATTTATCTGTTATTCATTGTATTTAACCTTGAAATGAACTGGAATAATGTGATTTACTTTAATAACTGTTGTCTACACAAGCCTAGTTAGTTCCAATAGACAAGCATTTCTTAATTGTCACTATACTCTTCATCAAAATTGTTCTCCAAACCACTTCAAAGGCATGTAATATTTTTAACTTAAATATTTTTAGAGGATTTCTTCTGCAGAAAACTGCCATGGAAACCAGACAATTTATTTTTTGTAGGCATGTTAGAAGACTACTGCAATGTAACAACACAGCCATGCAGACTTGACAAAAACTGAAATGGTACATACAACCAGTAAAATGACTGGAACCACTTATACACTCAGGCCTAACTGGTACCACAGGGCAGCATGTGGGAGACCACAGGTGGTGGTGCCTAAAGATCTGTATCTGATAAATGTACACCTTAAAGCCATTAGGGTAGCCATTAAGAAAATTAATCACTGTACCAAGATTATGCAATATTTATAATCTGATAACCATCTGAGACTTACTCTCATTATTAATGAAGATGATTTGTAATTTCTGTAATACTGTTGCATGTTTTTGATGCATCAAGTGTTTGTCTTTGATGATATCAAGTTAGTTATATGATCTGATTGCAAACACCTGAGTTTACCTATGTAATTTTTTGTAATCATATGTGTGTGCAGATAAGCAGTTTTTGAATGGGTCCCCTAGGGTGCAGCATTATCTCTGAGATTAGGGTGAACATTTAACACATTAGAATGATTGACTTTTCCTGATTCTACCTGTGTTTGCCTCAGCTGTTAAGAATCACATCCTATCTGATACCTCTATTTACCTGTAGTCAATATGATGTAATAATCTTAGGTAAATAATACAGTCATTACAGAGAGGAAATGAATGTTCAGAAATTCCATAATCTCTCTCTCTGCATGCAGAGTAATGCCAAACCTAATTTTCATTTCAAGAATTTGTTAAGGATGCCTGAAGTTAATGGTAATACATGAAATAACTTGTAATTTATATTATGTAATGCAAATGTGTTTGCCATTCTGCCTGTAAGTATTCGTGTGCTGTTAATTGAATTATGCATGAAGTAAACTGCTGATTTAAACCCCGGATGCTGAACTTACCATGACTAGAAATTTGAGCACTTGGTTCTGAACATGAACACTTTGGTACATTGTTCACATCACTTGGTTCTGAGCAACATTGTACACAACCTGAAATATCACTTTGTGAACCTGAACAACTTAGTACATTGCTTTTATATTCCACAGTATTCTGAATACTGTTCACATTACTAGGGTCCGCAGAATAAAATCCAGTATCACATTCGGAGTATGTATGAACTGTGTTAAGACTTGAACAACTCCCATAATTCCCTGATATGTTCGAGGCTGACGTGGACCTCTTTTTGTTCAGATGACTGAATATATAGTCCCATTCTCCACCTGAGTTCCAAAGTCTGTGTTCACCAGCTTCCAGCATGGCATCGTATTTCTTTGTAGGGTCTCTATCACAGAGGGCTTGTAGTTCTGACACAATGTCACAGCCAGACTGTCTGTTAATCCTATCAATCACACGAGATCTTCGTTTTACCTTAAACGTCTGAAACTCCCTCTCAAACTCCAGAAAACTTGCATCATTGTCAAAAAACTCGGTAAACATATCTTCCTCTGGGTCATCTTCAATGTCACCTATAAATAACTCATCATCTAACACGATGGTTTTGTCGTCGTCATCGCTGCTATCACTGTCCTCGTCCCCGAACCTGTTCAGGGACAGTCGAAGCTTGTCCGCACTATTCGAGAATCTTTTACTTTTAAAAGTCTCAAACACTCTCTCAAACTCCTGGAAGTTTTCATCACTGTTGAAGAATTCCATTAACTGGTCTGTACTGAGTCGACTCCTTCGTGATTCGGCCGTGGCTTGTCTGGTTCTCCGCTGACACTCCGGACTGCTTCCCTCTCGTAATTCTTGTTTTAACACACGGAAATCTAACAAATCCTGCTTAAAATCCTCAAAGTCATCTTCATCAATGAATCCATGCCTCAGAGGTCTAAACTTTGGTGATGAAGCGATATCTTGAAAATTGAGTTTGAATATCTCTGACTGCAGAAAATTCCTGGCCGCACTAATGCGCTTGGATCTATTCAGCTTATTGGTTTTCTTACGGAATGGAAGGAATGATTCTCTACTATCTTCCATGCCTCACAGTGCCTGAGACATCCACTGAAGTTGAGCTGAATGAGCACATCATAACACTTGCTTCAGAGCTCTCCTGTTGGGAAGGGGGGATTTTATCTCTGGGGATAGATTAAATACAAAGCTTTGGAGGCTTGTAACACCAATCACTGACTACTGATTCCCTATCTCACCAGCATATCAACAGAAGATGCTAAATTTAATGGATCCTGAAGCAAGTCTAAAAATACCTGATTAAGACTAGATAATTTCTGTAGCTCTATATTTCCCCAAAAAACTTTTTTTCCTATTTCCCCCTGAAACTAATCACTTACAGTGTGTGTCAATTAGAAATCAAAGTTGTTTTTTAACACACACTTCCCTCAAAGATAAAACTCCAATACATGAATCATGACCTGAAGCAAGGATAAAAGCTAGCCTTACAAACAGGAATAGAACAGTCCAACATACCAGGTGGAATTTCCTCAATCTCCGTCACCCATCACGATTTGCCTGGTCGAGTATAACACTACAAACATGTCACACACATACACTGACTAGTACCACCCTAATTAATACACAGTTCCTTCTTTCACCTCAACAATACACAACCAATTACTAAAAGTCATCAATCTTCCTCTCATTTGCTGAATCAACAGTATACACTTATCCAGGCTCCAACATTCGAAGATGAATAAAGAGTTTTTAATATGCACCGATATAATGTTAAGATTCACACTCTCCTAGTGCTGGTAAGATTTGTAAGCTGCTACAAAGCTGTAAGTCCTCCTTATTACTGTGTCTCAGTACACAGTCAGGCCAGTCTGCTGTCTGTGATGCTAATGTAGTCTGACAGATCCCCCTCCTTGTAATGTTATGTCATCCCCCTTAGCTTTCCTCTAACAATAACAGGCACAGTGTGTTACATCACATTCTCCAACACCAGATGTCCTACCAGCTCTCCTCTGTGATTGGGTACCCTGCGGACAGTTTATAAATCACAGTTTGCAGAAGAAATGGACAATAAGCAGAGTTTCTCTCAATTTTATCCTCATAAAAAAAAAACCTTACTCTGTAACAGGAAATCTGATCCACTAATTAATAATGACTTTCAGATTATTTTGTTATCCTCATGTACCAGCTAATACTATGGACAAAAGTATTTTTAGAATATCCTTGAATCAGTTCTAATGATTGCCTTCCAGACTTCCCTATTTCACCAGATTACAGAGTTCTGGAGATCACAGGACCGTGGCTGCCTCAGACTTCACTAGCGTTCTTTTGATGAGGGCACCTTGTTAACGAACTAAGATACTTTTACCTGATTGACTGTCACTCTAGCTATAAATATCCATCTGTCTAAGACTGCACACATGGGTTATAATAGTTAATGGGAAGAATATTCCTCAGCAGAAAAAATGTTCTTAATCAGCAAAAAAATTTCTTATTATATTGTTTTCCACAGATAAATTCCAAAAAAAAACAACACATTCTCTTTTGTTAATTAAAATCCTTCGGGTTTAAACTCTGTACACATATAATCAATCATCTGATTTTTTCCATCTGTTGAGATAAAAAATAAAACCCCAGCACCTAGTGTTATCTTGTGATGTCACTGCTATTAAATGAGAATGGTTTCAGGTAAACACCTTAGAAAGGTAACACTTATGTGCTTCTCTTCGAAATCTGACACAGTCCCAAACAGGTGAATCACTCGGATCAAGCTTTACCAGTACATAAACACGCCAGTCATTTTGTTTATTTAAATCCCACGAGAATATCAGCTGGAGAAGGTATTATCTTTAAACTACGGACATAGATTTAGTTCAAGAGAGAAAACCTTGATGTGGCTCTATGGAGAGCTTTTCTACATCTCACCCACACTAGATCACCTTGAAAGTGAAACTCCAGATTTAAAAATTTTTACGACATACAATGACACCTTGACACAAAGACCTTTGTTTAAAATTTAAAACTGCCAGAGTTATCTACTCTTTTCATGGGCAACCAATAAAACAGAAATTTTGAAAATCATTTTCTCTCACAAATATATTTATAAGCCCTAAATAATACATTCTGTCCTGACTTTATATATGATGTGAACAATCAAGACAAAATTTAAGGAGTGTTTGGGCATTGTATACTTTTTAAAATGAACTGTGTGTCCTTTCATATTGTGTTATTGTTATGGACTTATTTTCCATTCTATAGAATTAAATATCTTAACGCTATATTCATGTCATTCATCTGTACACCGACAGTGGAATTTCTCCCACTAAAACCTATAAATACCATGAAGAAACACTATTTCTTCTGAGCAATAGGGCAATTTTTTTCTTCAAAACAGGGATTATAATCATTTCTAATTAAAGGTTATATAAGTTTACATCTTTAAAATTAGAAGGAAGATAAGAGAGTAACTACAATAACTAATGTCTTTATTTGTCCCCTATTTGCCAGGACTATCAGCCTGTTAGTATTAATTGATTGTCACCCTTTGTGGTATGATTTCCCTCGGGGTCATGGGCCTGTCCAATACTCTACCCAAGGGAGCGAGACACTGATTTTTATCAGTAATAATGATGATAAGTGGCCAAGACACCTTCAATAATTTCACACCCTATATTTATTAAACAATATATTTCCATAGCAAACATCCAAATATTCATACCAGTCTTCTATCCACCTGTTCATGAAAATATATTGGAACCAATAATGACATTATGGCTAGCAAATGAATTTTCGGTACTGTGTACTGCTAAATATCTCTCAGTTTCTGTTTAAAATGGACATATTAAAAACATAATTTAATTTTGGTTATAACAAGTCATTTAATTGGATAAAAAAATTGAGGAAGAAATTGTCATTACTTTCAACACTTAGTGATGGAAAATTAACCCTCGGCAAGTTCTTCCAGTATAATTTGGGTAGCTAGTTAATTCATTCCTTAATTATTGAACATCAACAAAAAAGTAACAAAACAAATCTAATATGATTATCTTGATTTTTTTTTTTCTCTTTTCTATAGTAATTATATATATGCATTTTCATTTCAGAACCCTAGCTTGAAATATCTTTATACATAGTTAATCATACATTTTTTTAATAACTGTTTACATTTCTCTTAAATTTCAATGCATGTAAATGATTATGTATCATATAATGTTACGTATAAAATTCAGAATAACTTCACATTTAGCAGATAGACTCCCATCTTATTTGTGTTAAATAATCATTGTTGATATACTTGTAAACAAAAAAGCTCTATATTTTTTTTTTATGTGCAACAAATTAAAGACTAATTAATTAACTGCTTCAATCTTAATTAGAACACATATGATAGTTTAAGTGCAAAGATTAATATTTTTCTTGGATTTATATGGATATAGTAATCTGTAAGCTAAAATTATATGATAAAACATATCTTGGTGGTACATGTATAACTTGTATATACATGGTGTTAAGATTTTAAGACTAGCAGAGTTATCTTTCTTGGTTGTGCTTTATACACGTACTAAAGTACCTCACAGGTGCTTTTAAATGTAGCAGAAGTCTGAAAATAATGATTGAAAAAAGAACCTAAATTAAAATAGTACATTTCTTTGAATAAAACACTGTCAAGAAGGGAGAGTCTGACAAGACTTGTCATGTGTGAATCACAAAACAGACTGAAACCGGGCAGGCATATATAAAAATTTACCATTAGTACGTGACTGAAATCATGACTGTACTGGCCAAAATATTCTGTTTCTGCAAGTTATCTCCTTGTTGGTTTCTATTTTTTTTTCTAAATCCCTGCTCATGGACTCTCTCCTTGTTGCATTCAAGCAAAACAAGAGGCCAATGGGCCACATCGCTCACATGAGAAGCTTTGACCATTCTATTCTTTACCAGATTTCCCCCTTGTAATACATAATGCATCCCCACCCTACCCCACTGATCATAATTTAGACATTTTGACATTTACACTACCCCAGGATCCTTCCATGTGTACATAAGTTTCAGCTTTTCTGGCCCAGTGGTTCTTGAGAAGAAGATTTTCAAAGATTTTTCCTATATATTTCTATGTAAAACTTTGATTCCCAACTGTGGCCCCGCCCTTCCCCCGGGGGTCATGATTTGAACAATTTAGAATCTACACTATACCAAAATGCTTCCACATAAGTTTCAGCTTTTCTGGCCCAGTGGTTCTTGAGAAGAAGACTTTCAAAGATTTTTCCCATATATTTCTATGTAAAACTTTGATTCCCCATTGTTGCCCCACCCTTTCCCCAGGGGTCATGATTTGAACAATTTAGAATCTACACTACCCCAGGATGCTTCCACATAAGTTTCAGCTTTTCTGGCCCAGTGGTTCTTGAGAAGATTTTTTAATGACCCCACCCTATTTTTGTCTTTTCTTGATTATCTCCCCCTGTGAGGGGACTTGGCCCTTTATTTTAACAATTTAAATTCCCCTTCACCCAAGGATGCTTTGTACCAAGTTTGGTCAAAATTGGCCCAATGGTTCTTGAGAGGAAGTCGAAAATGTGAAAAGTTTACAGACGGACAGACAGACGGATGGACAGACGACGGACAAAATGTGATCAGAAAAGCTCAGTTGAGCCTTCGGCTCAGGTGAGCTAAAAAATCCTCTCAAGAAAAACTGTCTACAACACTGACAAATATGTCATTGAGACATTTTTGTACATTTCTAAAACTAGGTACTAAAGAAGTGATGAAAATCATCCAGTGTTGCAGATACCAGTATAAATGAACATTAAGACTTTTTAGATATGAGCATAAAATTAATATGCGTTTAATGTTGTGATTGCTGAAATGTCACTAGTTTGTTTTTTGCAGTAAACTTTTGCTTTTCAAGGTCCTTCACCTGTACTTTCTCTCAATATAGACATTGGTTTACTCAAAACTAACAAGAATATCAACTAGCTTGATCAGAAGACCATTGAAAACATTTTTCTTCTATCAATAACTTAGATGTGATGTATAGTGCAAAGATATTAATTATGTGTTATACCTAAACATTAAAAATGGCCATTACAAGAGAAAACTAGGCATAAAATATGATATACACTAAAAACAAATCATGAGATGGGATGAAAAAACCTGCTTCAAAGAAAACAAAGACTACAGCTTGCTTTCTGGTACAGGTTTACTTACGTAGAAGACAGTGCTTGAGATAGATTTTTGGTACATGAGTACTTACATTTACATCGTAGACAGTGTTTGTAGAGGCCCCATATAAAGTCCCCACACTCGTCACACCAGGTGGGGTTAGACAGCTGCTGGAGCACGAAATCGTGGCCCTTAATCAACAGCTCCACGTGTCCAAAGTGAGCCATCTCGATGTGGTCCCCAAACTCCACCCCTGTAGAACTTATATCCACCGCCTCTGGAACTTCTACACTCTTCCGCTTGGAGCCACCTATAGCCTCCATGAAGCTGGAGAAAACCCTGCCCCACCCCCATCCCCCTCCCCCGTTCACATTCCCGTACCCTGGGGTGGGCACCCCCGGGGCCTGTTCGCCTCGTCCTGAGACAGCCTGTTCCATCTGGTCATAAAACAAAGACTCCAAGAAGTCTCGGGCCATACAATGTCACATGTTGGCTTTCTGTCTCTGTACCGCTATCTGTAACGACATTGTAATACACCATTACAGGTTGACAGTCTATTAAAAAAAGTATATTCTATGAAGGTTTCATCAAAATGATCCATAAATGTTTAGAAGTGTTGCATGGTCATACATCCTACTGCCTTATCCATATTCAACTAAGTCACTGAGATTCAATTTTCTTTAACTTTGAACAGTTTTTATATGGAGGAATGTTAATTCCATAGTACATAAAACACAATAGATGTCCTGAATGTGAAACTAGATCTGTATAAATTATAGTTTTGTCACAATATCTCCAAGTACATGTTTTCATTCAGTACACGTATTATAAAATATGTCACACACATCTGATAATCATACAATAATTACGCAAAATGTAAACACACAACAAAACACTGTATCACATTGTCAATACACAAGTATGTTCTGGAACACATCCGTTTAATACAATCCTATCTCCCCCCAGCCACTATAAAACCTGTATATCATTTTTCTTAACAGGAAATCTTGTCCTTCAAAATATCAACACTTTATAACCTCTCTATCTTAATACTATACACACACTGTGGGTGAGCACCTCAGGGATCAAGTTTCCTTTATTTGATGGCAGATAGTTTAACTAATAGGTACACATGTACATTATGCAAATCACTAGCATTTGATTCACATATCAATTAATTTTAGAAAAACACTTTAATAGTAAAATATTTTTACTCAAAATTTCTAAAAAACAAATTATATCTTGACATGTTCATGGCTCAAACAGTCAAGCTAAAGGGAAAATTAATTGCAAAATGCTACATAAGTATGATAAACCCCCTTTACACCGAGTGTTAATTTACTAATACTCGTAAGCCAAAGGTCAGGGTTCAGAGGTAAATCATGTCCGCAAGTCCGAGACTAGTAAAACTTGTGTCGGACTAGTCAAGTTTATGTAGCACTAGTCTGTACAGACTCGTGAAAAATCCAACCGTAAATTTAAAAGTCAATCATGTGTGTGTGTTTGTGTGTTTGGAGGGGGGGGGGTTCAAAGTTACAAAGGTTTTTCATGGGTATGTAATCATTATCATAGACAAAAGGGTAGACTAGTGAAAACTGGAAGTCACTAGTCCATATTTGATGGCAGATAGTTTAACTAATAGGTACACATGTACATTATGCAAATCACTAGCATTTGATTCACATATCAATTAATTTTAGAAAAACACTTTAATAGTAAAATATTTTTACTCAAAATTTCTAAAAAACAAATTATATCTTGACATGTTCATGGCTCAAACAGTCAAGCTAAAGGGAAAATTAATTGCAAAATGCTACATAAGTATGATAAACCCCCTTTACACCAAGTGTTAATTTACTAATACTCAAGGTCAGGGTTCAGAGGTAAATCATGTCCGCAAGTCCGAGACTAGTAAAACTTGTGTCGGACTAGTCAAGTTTATGTAGCACTAGTCTGTACAGACTCGTGAAAAATCCAACCGTAAATTTAAAAGTCAATCATGTGTGTGTGTTTGTGTGTTTGGAGGGGGGGGGGTTCAAAGTTACAAAGGTTTTTCATGGGTATGTAATCATTATCATAGACAAAAGGGTAGACTAGTGAAAACTGGAAGTCACTAGTCCATATGGACTGGAGGTCATGGATCAAAATTTTGCTGTTGGACTGCAACAAAGGGGTATACAACATTTAGTATCAGTCACAGTATCCAGCGATTGGGTATATGAGAGGCAGCATGTGATTTTGATAAAAAAGGTGAGGTTGCATGCCGGACACCTATAATAATCATATGAGGACTAAGGCCCTTGGTAGAATGGGTGAGGGTCATTGGGAGGAAATAAGTTGTAGTTAAAAATCTGCTATGTCTCTATCAATGTCCACTTTGCTCCTTATTCTAAACCCATCATTAACAAATCTTTCAAGGATCTGCCCATGTATGCATGGCCAAGCAGCGTCCAGTGTCTGTTGAATCTGAGGTCATCTAAGTGAGTGGTGGGTATTGATGGGAAATCAGAATTTTTTTCATAATCGATTATAGAAATAATCGTATGCACTTTAATCTATTAATGATCTATTGATTTCCAGAATAAAATTTGTTCATTTTTGAATAAAACTAAACAGGTAAAATTCGGGAATGATTTCTAAAATGCACATTTGATGTATTTTGTTAACATCTGACTCATTTATTAAATTATTACTTAAGATTTGGCTACATTCATTATAGAATGAATCAAGAATTCATAAGAATAATTTGCTTTCAACTAATATTTTAATCGATTATAAAAATTATAATCAATTATCTATAATTAGGGGCTATCTAATAGATACTCAATTTAATCAATTAATCAGAACATCACTATTGGTAGGGAATAGACATCAGCCAATCATTGGCCCATAGTCAACCATGTATTAAAGTCCCAGGCCAAGCATTGTGGGCTGATTGGTGAAAACTATCCAATGTACTAATCAATCTGATGTACGGTCGATGTCCGTCAGACAATGGGTCACACATAGGTCAAAAAATTATTTCCTCTGGAGTCACTCCATTATCGGGGGGGGGGGGGGGGGGGGAGGGCCTGTTTTGTTGCTAAGACAAATATGTTAACTACTTGGCCGATGAGTACCGATGTTGATGCATCACTCACACCACTGCATGATTACCACCAGCTTAGCATAATTTTTGACAAACCGATATATTAAATCTCAGAATCATTATATCGCATATTTTGAACCCTGGTTCACTTTCTCCTTCCATATATATTGAACCCCTTGTTAAATTTTGAACCTGGTGTGTTCATATAATAATGGCTCTATTACAGGTATATATATCCTGGGTTTGATATATTATGACCATAAAATATGGAGTCTCCCTACCCCTACACTTTTAATTTAAGAGGGAGGGGGTTCAAGATATTAAGACTATACAATATTGAGTCCCCCCTACCCTTTTAATTTACTGTAAAATCACATATTTTCAAGGGGTCAAATTTTCTTGGTTTCAGGAAAATCTCTTGGTTCATGGGGATTTGTTTTCATGGATCAAGAATTAATGAGTACTTATGTATGTAACATTTTACATTTCGTGGTGGACATGAATTTGTGGGTCTTTACATACCTCGGAAACAAAGAAAATTAAACCCCCACTAAAATTTGTGATTTCACAGTAAGTAAGAGGGAGGTTCAAAATATTACAACCATAAAATATTGAGTCCCCCTAACCTTTTAATTTTAAGAGGGGGGGGGGTCAAAATATTATGACCATATATTATTGAGCCCCCCATACCCTTTTAATTCAAGAGGAAGGGGTTCAATATATTATGTCTATAAAATATTGAGTTTCCCTACCTTTTTAAATTAAGTAAGAGGAGGTTCAAAATAATAAAACCATAAAATATTGAGTCTCCCTGACTTTTTAATCAAAGAGGGAGGGGGTGCCCGGGGTTCTAAATATTATGTCCAAAATTTATTGAGTCCCCCTATCCTTTTAATTAAAGAGGGAAAGGAGTTCAAATTGAAGTAAGATGGGTTCAAAATATTATAGCCCTAAAATACTGAGTCCCCCTACCCCTGGTTTTCATTTAAAATTGAGGGGGTTCAAAATATTATGACCATAAAACATTGATTCCCCCTACCTTTTATTCCTCTCTACCCTTTTAAGATTACTCTAAATATTGAATATTAAAGTAATGGTCTTGTAGACTGGGAATTAACAATATGTATATTTGCTGTCTTAAAATATTCTCAAGAGGGGATAGTTGTAGCTGCAATAATGTAGCCCTCTCCGATTTTTTTTAATCTGATGTTTTCTGGAGAGGGCTACAATTCCATCGCATCTCCGTAATGGTGCAAATATTTTTTTTTAATAGGAGCGACTGCAGGCAAAATAACTTATTTTTACATTCAACTTACTTCTAATAAGACGAATTTTTTATTCACTGTCAACAGTAGACACTGTTAAATGCGAAAAACTTGTAAAATAACTCTGCATGTTTCCTGGTAGTTTACTTCAGCAGCCATGACAGTTCACGCGTGACGTAATGAGACTTTCGCTTGAAATTTAGAACAACTGAATAAAGCAATTATCTGTATTTATAAATGTATTTGCTGAATTTCATCACAAAAACATAGGTATATAAAACCATTTTAAGTGTTATTTTTATGCAAGCAGCGATATTTATGTTTAAAATAAGGGAATTCCAAAAAGATCCGCTCCTATAGAACCTAAATTCTCATTGGCTGTCCCAAAATACAATCTATCAAGGTCAGTAAACATGGCGGATAAATTCGAGTTGTGATGTTGACATACACGAAAAATAAGCGATATAGGGATCGTTCTGTATATTTTTGCATTGGTTTACGTCTTGGATGACTACTTATTGGATGACTACTTATAATCAAAGAGGGGGTGAAATATTATGTCCAAAATTTATTGAGTCCCCCTATCCTTTTAATTAAAGGAGTCAAGGTAAGAAATGTTAATAAAATAGCCATTTACTGTTAATTTGAGCCGAAATCCGTGCGGGAGTAAATCACTCCCGCAGCTGCGCCATTAGAAAGATCCTAAGGAGTTGTAGCCCTCTCCCAAAAAAAAAAAAAAAAAAAAAAAAGGGAGAGGGCTACATTATTGCAGCTAGGATAGTTGGTACATGAACCATTCACCAGTAGCTGCAGAACTGTACCTCTCAGAAAAAATATAATTTGACAGACCAGAGAGCTACAGTGCCACCCATTAAAAAAAAAACTATATATTTATTGCGGACATAAAAGTGCGCTGTTTCTCATTTATTTCTCAATGTTTTTAAAACTGTCATCTTAAAATAATACTCACCATATGTTCCTTACAAATTCTTACACTGTTTCCGCAACAAAAATAATGCTTATTGTTAATAGTACAGACATTTTTTCGTAAACAGGGTACCCATACTTATTTCTACCACATCGTTTCAGACATCTCTGGTCAAGCCTCAGCTCTTTATTGTAAACCACTCATTTATTCCTAAAAAATTATGTGGATACATTTTAAGACTTTAATTGAGATACAACTTCTGGTTGGGAGTAGGATAAAACCAGAGAAAACCAGACTTCTGAATCTTCCATTCCTAGGTCTCTGGTTTTATCCTTCATTTATGAACCCAACTGGAAATTTGTATCCCAATAAAAGTCTTAAAATGTGTTAGAGGAATAAATGAGTAGTTTACATTAAAGAGGTTTGACCAGAGTTGTCTGAAATGATTTAATTGACAAGAAAAAAAGTCACAATGAGAGTACTTGAATGATAGAGAGGAAATTTAGGAATTTCTAGCTTTTTTTGCAATTAAGGTAAGAATTTGTTAATCCTCTGATCAGAACCAAGCGCAACTTTTTGTGTGCAATAAATATACAGTTTTTTTAAAATGGGTGGCACTGTCGCACTGTGGCTCTCCGGTCTGCCAATATATTTTTTTGGAGAGATACAGTTCTGCATCTATATATAATTCATCAGATGTCTGATATCAACTTTCAGTTTGTCTATGGCACTCTAATTTTATTTTTACTGCACAATATATTATTATGTTTAATTAACTAATTTTCTTTACTTTATTCTTTTCAATTTTAATTTCCATATGTCTTTTTATGATACCACTTTTTCGGATGCTCCTTATACATCATGTACATATGGGGGAATTCCTAAACTGAACAAGAGACATAAAAAATGGGGTAACACGAATCACCGGAATGCCCCGTAATCACCGAAATGCCCTTACAAATCACCGAAATGCCCAACAAAATCACCGAAATGCCCATATATGTGTTTTTACATGATGTTTTCCATAAAAAATAATGTTTAATTTTTTCATTAAAGCATAACTGATCGCAAAATTAATTATTTTCAGGTTTTGTGCTCGAAGAGTTCAAAGGGCGATAACTCGTATTTGGTGATAATCTTCTAGGAAGCTAGGGAAGTGAGATCTACGTATCTAAGAAAATAATAATGATATTTCTCAGAAAAATTATGAAAATAATTGTGACCGTTATCATTTCATGAGCTTTAATTAATAATTTAATGTTAAAATAGGTTAGTATAGGTTTCTGGTCTTAATTTTCATAGTCAAGTGCACATACTATTATTTCAGTTACCTATATCATACTTACACTGTTTTATTAACCAGGTGAAGTTTTGGGGAATTTTGATTTGTTTAAGTTAAAAAAAAATGTTTGTGTCCTTTTCTTTTTTTTTCTTCCTTTTTTATTGACTTTTTGCTTTGTGAACCAGGTTGGGCCATTTATACGCCTGCCGAAGCCTACCTGGGGAAATAGGTCTGGCGGTAAAATCTAAATACCTGACATTATTTATCGAGTAAATTTTTCTTTTATTAAATATATCTACTTTTATAGACTATAAAATTAATGTTTTACTAAACAAAATGTCAGAGGGAGAGAGAGAGAAAGTACCGGTAGACCAACTCCCATGATAATTTACGACCGTACTATAGTTCATTCCTATAGGAAATAGTAGTACAACGAATAATTCAGAGCAGACTATTGTGGAACTCTTCAACATCGGAGGTTTAAATGAATGAGACATAACAGAGGAAAAATAAACAACTTTATATTTTGTTGGATTTAAACATTTTAAAGGTAAGAAAGGAAAGTTTTATTGTGATAGAGACTTAAAGGGATGTTCAAAGGAAAAAGCTGAAGCGAGCAGATAATTCATTTCAGCCCATATTGATTGAAACAAGCGGTCGAAATCTGAGCGAAAAATCCCTAATCAGGTTGTGTGGAAGTGGACTGAGATGTCGTAGTGGACGTCCGACCAAATATTTTAGTCCCTACGACATCTCGCCGAGATTAGACATAGGGTAAAAGGCTAAAGTTCAACCCTTATCATATTAAATCGAACTTTACTCAGCAGAAGAATATATGTCTTTACTTACATTATTACCATGACATAGTATCAACTGTCAATCTTCACATGGCGATTGGCGAAATACAGGGGAAGTAACTCTAAACTGAATACAAATAAAGTTTTAAAATGACATTTTGTATTAAAATTAAATTCTGGCTTGCTTAATGGTCCTTATTCGACTCATAAAAATTATAATTTCATACATAATTAGTCAAAATGTGTCAAGTTTTGGACAAAATATGAAAATGAAACAAAGAACACGCCAGCAAAATATGACTCAAGTCAACTTCCGTTCTAAACAAAACATGTTTCAACATAAATGTAAGGAATATATTATTATAACACTGTCGTACCTTACTTTGTTTGTGAGAGGTCATCATATACATTAACAAAAATTGACTGATAGGACAATAATTCCCAATTTATTGGCTAATATTTGAAAAATGTTTCGTACCTAAAAATTCCACTTCCTGTTCGCCATTTTATCCTTCCGAAAATCGCACCTTCCAATGTTAAAGAGTTCCGCGCATATTTATTCGCGGCAAAATTCAAAAGTTTCGATAAACCAGTGTTGAACTATTATGAACCATGTTTCCTAACAGGAATAGTTTTATTCTTTCAACTGAGACTAACAACTTATACTACAAATACAAATACAAATATTTATAGGCACAAACACAATTACAATAATTGGCAAAGGCAATCATATTATAAATATCATGATCTTGATCAATTGTTCATTTAAACAATAAACTGGTATATAATGTAAGACTATACATAATCATAGTTAAATTGTACCATCATTTGTAAAATAATTATGTTATGCAATGATCATTTCTAGATGCAATACATTTTTAAATAAATGAGTTTGTTATTTTCAGTACTTCTGGACAATGGCTATTATACAAAGCTTAAAAAATATTATTAGGTAGGGATATATTTTTTATTAAAAGAAAAAAATAAGTAAAGTCAGGTGTCTGCACAGAATTTATATAAAATAATATCTCAAAGTAAACTGAATTTTTAGAGTATGCATCAAATTGTCTCAATTATAAAAAAAAAACAAACAAACAAATTTTCTCTTTCCACGTGTCTTCGTATTATGTAATAATTTTCGAACGTAAGTTCACAATATTAGATTTAGAACAACAAAAACATAGCATTTCATCACCCCCACCCCCTAGTATATTGATCTGCTAAATTATTACCAACAGTTGTAATAATAAAAAAGTCACATTGAATGTGTTATAATATAAGGTAATGACTTTTTATTAAATTTTTTTTATTTAAAAAATAAATCTGAATTTAACATGCATGGAGTTTAATTGGACGCTAAAACGCGCGACGAAAATGGAACGGAACGGTAAACGGAATATATTTTTTTTAACTAAAATACACAAATTTTATCATAAACGATATATCGTATACAGATTCAATTCCCCATTATTAAATAGAAGTTGATTTAGTCATGTTCAGTCTCTTATTCACGAAAATCGTTGACATAGTAGATCACTTTGCAAGTGGAAACCTCTTTGTAGGCCATAACTATGCTGATTCTGGGATTTCAAAATTTATTGTTCATATGAAAAAAGATGTAAAATAGAATAGGGTGTCTTTGTGAAACACTGATGCCCCCGTATGGCAGCTTATGGCGAATGTTAATGTTTCTCATATGCAAGTCAAACTCCAAGGTCAAAAGATGTTGACTAGGGATGTCAACGAATATTCGAATATTCGAATATTCATTCGATGAGTTGATATTCGAATATAAATTTATGATTCGAATATTCGTTTTTAAGTATACAAGCATTAAAAAGAGAGAAAAACCTGGCAAGTTTTATTAGAAATTGAATAAAGTTTGTACAAAATTAAAAAAAAAACACTCCTCTTGGATTACCTTAAAGGTGTGAAGAGTGTATCTATTAGAGTAATTTATTTATTTGTTCACTTAATTAGTAGTATAATAGTTTCCAGTACTTACAATCAGCTTGTATTGTTGTATGGACATAGTTTTGCAGTAAACACACAGACCCCTTGTTTATGTAAATATCATTTAAAATAATTATCAGGAAATCATAATTAGCGAAAAGTAATTGCTTTTAATATTTCACCGTTAGATAATTGTTCTGCTTGGTATAAATTTGTAGGAGTTATCAGTGTAGACTTTAGTAAGACGATCAATAATTAATCTGGAAAATACAGAAGAATCTTTTTAATTTTCTAAAGACAATCATTACATTTGGGATGTATACTATTCAATATTTTTTAAAAATATAATTGCAGTGTATTTACCGAACTCTACATGAGTTTTTATTCCAAAATAATGGCATAAACTCTATACTACTTGACAGGAGAGTGAAGATATATATTTAATAATGCAAGATGTATTTATTTTATCGAATATTCGAATATATTCGAATACTCCTGTTGAATATTCGAATATCAGTTATTGACAATTTTGACATCCCTAATGTTGACACTCAAAAAAAAAAAGACTTGTGTCAATGAATATACTTTTCATATATGAAAACTCGATTACAACAAGTCAGAAGTTATGTCCAAAGTTAAAGTCTTTAAAGAGTGGGTCCAACTGTTAGGTCAAAGTCAAAATAATGGTACCCAAGGGAAGACCGTGGCATAAAAATACACAAGTAAAATATGCAATACCTATAGCACCAACCGTTCAAAAGCTATGGCAAAAATGAAAGTTTTTAAAAGTAGGTCAAGGTCAAAATTGGTATTTAAGAATTAAGGTCTTGTCACAAGGAAGATACAATATGAACGCCTTAGTAATAACTGATTAAAAATTATAAGACCAGGGTTAATGTTTTCACAGGAGTTCACTTACCTATCAATTTTACCGAAATTTTCAGTAAATTAAAAAAGTACGTAATACCTATAAAAATAATGGAGTTATTATTATAGGTATTACGTATTTCTTTAATTTACTGAAAATTTCGGTAAAATTGATAGGTACGCGAACTCCTGTGATGTTTGAAGAATGTAGGTCAAACTTAGGGGTCAAGATTAAACGATTAAGATATTTACTACCCGTGGAATTTTTTTGTCACCATACATGATCAGATGAAGTTTGAAAGCCCACTGCGCAAGCAACTACTGTGCTGGTTGGTAAATGGGCTTTCATATTTAATAGGTGTATTTTTGTCACTAGTCCTTTCTTTGGGTAACAACATCTTTTGAACTTGACTTTGTAGTTTGACTTGAATTCGAGAAATTTAAATTTTCGCCAAAAGTTACCATACGGGGGCATAGGTTTTTCACAAACACATCTTTTTCTTGAGATGTTTTATCAATGGACCTGAATAATTTTTTTTCAGATGCAAATTTTATTTTCCACCAAGCTGAGATCACATGGTGTCTTACATAAGCAGAATCACTAATTTAGTAAACACAAGGTAATTCCTTTTAATTCCTTAAAAATGTCCCCATCATGGGAACCTCAAGAGATTTTACACACCTCCCACTCATCGTGGGATCATATCGTAAAGTACTTGTTTTCAGGAAATAAAATATACGTGTACTTATATTTTAAAAATATAGAGTGAGAAGTACATTCATAGGAAATTATAGTCTAGAAATCTGACACATCGTATTTTAAAAAATCATTATAAAAATGTTATGAAAGAAATGCAAAGCTCTTATCGATCGAAGAAAGACCGAGCATTCTGTTTCACAGACCAGAATACTAGTTTATCAAACCTTTGTATCCTTTGCAGATGACAAAGAATTTATAATGAAACACAAAGCTTTCATTATTTTGTTTTCTATTAAAAGTAAGAATGTAATAACCTACATGAAAAATTCAATACAAACGAATAGTTCTATTTTCCTTGATCCGTGTACATCATGTATTGAATCTTACTCGTGATACGATTGATGTTTGTCTGTCCTTCTGTGGCTGCATGAAATCTTTCACAATTTTGATATTTCCATACGTTAATTTTATGCATAAACACCTTCAGTCTTTATGCCAATTATCACGCAAGTCACTCAATTGATCACATCATGAAATAAAAAGAAAATAGACAGTTATTTCTTAAATCATATACATCTGGAGTTTACATCTCTAAGTTGAATCCATATGCAAGAACATGCATATGCCACGTACAAACCTTTTCTAAAACGAGACAAGCTTTTGACAAATAAGTTGATGACACAATGGTATCACCAGTCTCGTTTTAAATCATCAGTTCATTAGCAAATTCTATGGATCAACGATACAATCTATCATTAATTAGAATTTTAAATTATTATATTTTTTTCATATTGTTAAGGACTATAAATTTTACATTATATGGTTTGTAGATTTGGCTCGCCACATCTTACAAATTAAATCTGACCGTGTAAATAGGAAAAACCATAAGACATATAAATCAATAGGATACCTGTTCTGATCTATCGTACACTAAGTCGGATGGTTCCAAACGATCAAAAGAAAGATCAGAAAAATGAACCTAAATTAGGTAAAATTAACGTGGATTTCCCGCGACCGTTTGTTCCCTACTACATGTAATTTGAATTAATTATTACATTTTTTAGATTCATGTAATAAATTTAATAAGACCAAATCTTTCTTTTTTTTTTCATTTTCCAAACACTTAAATTAAAAAAAAACCAGGATAGTTAAAATGAACAAACTGATTGATCAAAAACTAATTATACTTAAGTTAATTTATCAGAAAAAATGAAACAATGTGGGTTAATTTCCAGCATGGCCAGTTTTTTTTTTTTTTACTTAAGGTATTGTATAATACCCACCTTGTCCTAAACAAGGTCTTGGTCATGTTCTTCTTTGTTCAAATACATGTCCACGTACCGGTAAAAGATAGTTGCTATCATTAGAAAGTATAACTGCTATCGAGTTTCTGATTGATAATACATGTATCTATGTGGTTTTCTGAGACTATGTCTTTCAACAATCTATTAGAATTCCCATGGGTACCAATTGCGCCTCGTTATTAGCAGAACTATTTTTGTATTCATATAAAACAGCATTTGCCCAAAATCTTATACTTTAAAAGAAGGAGAAAACACTCGATGTGACCTTTAACTCGACATTTAGATATACCGGTATCGATGATGTATTGTCAATTAACAATTTTTCTTTCCATTCTTACCCCGTAGGGATCCGGGTTAGAATAGGTCCTCAGTACCCCCCTTGCTTGTCGTAAAAGGCGACTAAATGGGGCGGTCCTTCGGATGAGACCGTATAAACCGAGGCCCCGTGTCACAGCAGGTGTGGCACGATAAAGATCCCTCCCTGCTCAAAGGCCGTAAGTGCCGATAGGCCTAAATTTGCAGCCCTTCACCGGCAATGGTGTTCATTAAAAATTTTTCAGTATACAATCAATCAATCTTTCCATTCTTAACTGTATACGATATATCCCGGTAAGCTTGAAATAAAAGATGTAACAGAGTCTGGCACATCTGTTTCATATATTTACCTGGTTAATATTCTACTTGAGAAAGACATTAATGTTAATAAAATAACCAAGCTTTATGACAAACGAGTTGACTTTAACTTTCCAATCGTCAACTTCTCTTACTTAATAAATGCAGCAATAATACCTTCACAACCTACATACGGGGTATTTCTCTCAGTTGGTTTGATACGCAAGAATATGCTCTAATCATGGACTTTTTTTAAACAATCACAATGTAAATTATTGACAAACAAGTTGATGAAACAAAAACAGGGGTCTCGTTTAAAGTCATAATTGATTTCTTAAGTTCCATGGTCGACTCAATGACCTGGTCAGGAAAATATAATTTATCATTGAGTCAAATTCTGACTGACGTTTTTCATTTTAATTGTTAAGCCATTATATACACACGATGAATTATCGACGGATTTTCAGTTAATTCACGGCGGGTGTGACCGGTCGGCAGGGAATGCTCATTTCTCCATGCCACCTGATCCCAACTTTGATGTTTTGGAGGTCATTGTTTGCATTGTATTGGACTTTTTTTTATTCCGGCAAAACCATTCGTCGATATACTTAGAACTTTGAATCTCGATGCGATCTACACTATCAAGACATACAATTTTGGGAAAGAAAGTTAAAAATCGTAGGAGGGGGATTTTGAAAAAAACACTTACCCGTAATTTTGTTCCAAGTTCTATTTTTGTGATCATGACGTATTGTCACGTTACATGCAATTTAGAATCGATATACGGAAGGACACTCTCCAGGGTACTTTTTTTTTTATTGAAAGAAAGTTTACACGTTACACCGCCAGAACATTATTTTTTCTACCGTATGAAAAAAAAAAAATGAAAAAAAAAGCCTCGGGGCCCCCTCTTCCAACACAAAAATATAATTATTGAACTGTCAAACTGTTATAGTAATTTGCACTCAGCAAAGGCGTCGGAACGGGGGGCTTTTTTTGCAAAGATAGACATCTTATAGGTATTCAGAATAGGAGTTTACCTTTTTTTGTTGGCTCAACCCCCCCCCCCCCATTTCATTTTTGCTCAGCATGAGCCAGACATTCTAACATGTTAACCTATGTATTATTGAACATAAAAAGCATAAGAGATGCATGTTGAAATAAACATGTCGAAAGACAAACCGCCCCCGCAAAATGTTTGGAAATCCGTCTTTATATTTTAAAGTTCTAAATTCCAGGGTTTAGAACTAAAATTTTATTGTGGGTGTATGAAATTCAACTGACAATTTAAACATTTGTCTTTCCAAAGGTAAGTCATTTTTAATGGTACTGATAAATTGTTAAAATCATTTTAACGGTATGTAAAAATTACACTGCGTATTGGATAGATCTACAAATTAATTACATAATTTTGATTAACATGCTCGCCAATGCAATACACACCCAAGTGCCATGCTTGTCAATGTACAATCTATTAATAGCAATTACCTAACGCTAATAACCATTTTCTCGGTATCGATTGGTCAAACGTGACCCTGTTTGGTTCACTGACAGTAACAACTCTTTTTTTTATATTTTTGTTCATCTGTGACGTGACGTCAATATGGGGAGTTCCCCGAGTAAACGCTAACTTCCGGGTCATCTGATTCACCCCACCGCATTCCACGATACGCATGGTTGTTTGTAAGAAAAAGAAAAATTGTGATGTTTTTGTAGAGTTTGTCATGGAATAACTTCATCTATTTTCAATATTATAGTTTGAGAAACGCTTGACAGAACTATACCGTGTGGGCAGGTACTATTTAGTGTGTCCGGGGATTTGCCGACGTCGTGGGAGGGGGTGCATTTCACTTGACCCCCTATTTTATTGGAGCTTCGGAGGTCAGTACTGGTGATGCTGTAATCATTTATTTACAATATTAAACACGTGATCAATATTGAATGTTTAGAAGGTTGTAATGTTTTATGTTTATATTTGTGAGAGAGAGAGAGATACGAGGGCTGTTCAATAAATAATGTCCTCGGTGCTCAGAAAGAAGCAAAAGACGTTTTTCAATGATTTAGTCTTCATGATTTTACTAATTAATCTCTTTTAAGTAAAATACATGTCTGTAACATATTTTATCAAATTTCTGATTGTTTTTAGAACTCATTTTTGAGTATGACCCTCAGTATACTGGAAAATGGCAGATCCAATGATTTCCCGGACTTGATTCTTCCCTCTGAAATGTGTTTTTTCAAGTTTGGAAATAGAAATAAGTCAAAAGGTCGTTTGGAAATTGTTTAATGAAAAAACATTAACTTTCTGTTTATCCCGAAAACCCCTTTATTCTTCAGGGCATGCGAGTTTGGACGCTGTTTTGAAGAAATTCAATGTAGTGGATTCCTGATTCTGGGTCCTTCCTCTAATAAACCTTTTGATTTTTTTTGCAAAAAAATTGCTTTCTAGACTCCTCCAGAAATTAAAGTGTCTATCCGAATACGAATTTGAACAACAATACCACTAATTTTTAAGAAAATTACATATAAATCTGTCTTTGTGCTCTTGAATACCTGTGCTCTTGTCAGACATTCGCCGTTTTTATCAAGTACATCTTATGGTTAATTTTATTTTGAGGGTTTTAATCAATAGATTCATGTTCCAATATATGTTTGAAAATAAAAAAATCGTGGATAACTAAAATTACTGATATTTTCAAATAATTGTTAAGAATTTCGTATACGCTGTCGTTTGCGCTCATTTTTCAAAATATAGGGTGACCTTTGAGTACCACGCTTTTTTACCGTCAAACGTTTCTTAAAAACAGTGTAAACTACTCCCGATATGATGTCTATCAAATTTGCTATGTGTATTAAATTCAGTCATACATCATCAAATATTATTTGTTGAAATTTGGCAAAACATAAGTTGTTATAATTTTTGTTGGCAAACCATTTTTTGATGCCCATTATATATTTTTTTATCATTGAAATCCACCTGCTCTTTGTCTATAAAACAGGCATTGGTTGCTGTAAATGTCATATATTTCATTGAATATTTTTTTGGGATATTTAACAAGTTTTACGGCAGCTATAATACAGCTTTTATTTTCACTCTAGTTTACTGATTCTTTACCATTCATTTATAATGCAGTGTCTCGAAAAGCCCTTGTTTCCCAGCTTCTCAAGATGAAACTATGTGATGAAAAGTGGTCACATAAACTGTTATAAATTCATGAAAGATTGAATAATGAGAGAAAGTTAAGTTTAATGTCATATGATATCTTTAATGTATGTTATAAAGTTCAGGACATTATTTATTGAACAGCCCTCGTAATGTATTGATCATTTGAAAGATATTTCTAGATTTCTTCAAAGGTATGAAAACTCGAAATTTTTACTGAGTTTGTACGTCGAACGTATCACACGCTATATCTAAATAAATACATTATTTTTTTCAGTTACAGCTTTTTGAACCAGTGAGCCAGTTTACTGTAAAATATGTGATTTCTCAGTCCCAGCCATTATTAAATTCTGTACGTTTGGAAATTGTTTAATCTCAAGCCATCTATCCGCCCTGTGTTAGCACCAGGGGGTCAGATTAACACAAGTGTGTCCCAAACAAATTGAAGCATTAGATCCTATTCAATCTTCACTCAATGTTTCCGGTGTTATGTCAAGTGGGGTACCCGCTTTACAGATTGGGTCTTCAAGTGTGAAATAGCATCCCATCGGGAATTTTTCAAATATTTCAAACCGACCAATTTAAAAGGATCTACATGGATTCTTAAAAATCTTTACAACATAATTCCCCATAATTGTAAACCGCTGGCAAAAAAAAAATAGCATAATGGTTAGGGGAAACCAACAGTGGGCATATGTACTCTTCTCTTAAAAATTGATAGAGGTCACCGGAGCAGGTGCCCGAGAGAAATCCTACAGGGAATACAATCTCACGAAAGATCAAAGTTAATGATTTTTTTCATTAACAACAAAAAAGTGTTTCGGTTTTTTATCGTAAACACTAAAACACTCAGTATTAATAAACAACTTTGCCCCGGCTATCTGAATTTAGTTGTAGACACAACAAAAATACAGAGGCGCATTTATAGTGAGCATGACTGGTTAATGTCACTTTTTGGCTGTGTATTACGTAATGCTGAATGTTGGGTGACGATCAAGGTTTGCTGCTCTATATCATTATCTCACACATCATGGACACCCACACGCAGTGCTTACTCTCAAGTGTAAAGACCTTTCGTAATTAGAGTAAAGCATAATTACATAGTCCTAGTACAATTGTAGATTACTTCGTCTCCGAATCAAACACGCATAGACAAACCATTTCACGAGAGAGAGAAAGAGAGAAAGAGAGAGAGAATCCTGTTGAATGGGTACAGTTCCGGAACCTGATAAGTTTTACCTGTATTCGTTCAGCATATGTTCTCAATGATGCATGAATGTTCTGCAACAAGTATTTGTGGGAATTATCAATGCATCTGATTTCAATATTAAGGATCACTGGTTTTAACACATTCAATAAGGGCATGAATAATAGGGAGGATATCTAATTTTATGAATAACAGTTTCAGTTGTTTAATTATTACTTGTACTTATATTCAACCTCTGATGTTTAAGAATGTGTTTACTCTGCTCCTGATTTGAATTACATTTGAATGGACTTGATAGCTAGAAATCTGTACACTATATCGATATGTTTTATTAGATCTTGAAGTTTGAAGTTTCATCAGTATCTAAATTCTATGTATTGGTGCTTGGAGAACTTATAAGTTTTAAGTGTTGAAATTCACAGAGAAATGTTCAATGCGATGAGGAATACAGTAAACTGTTCTTAAAGTATTAACTCAGTTTCTTTGCCTTGAACTAGAACCCAATAGTTTATTATTGTACACTGTCTAAATAATATACTCGGAAGTAAAGACTGGCAAAACTTGATTCTCTTTACAAAAAATAAGGAAGTAATTCACGTCGGAAATACTAGAAATCCCGCGGCATTAAAACCCCTGTCTTAACAGTTGGTTCCAGAATCTTTTTACCAGATTAAATGTCCTCCGTGTCGGTTTACATCTCCAATAATACAAAAATTAAATATACTTCATACACAAGGAAGACTTATTGGGGGTAAGTTTCCTTGTCTATGTATATATATAAACAAGCCCCCGATTTACCGGACCTTTTTCGTAGAACAAGCTATTTTTCGCCATTGAATGTAAATGTGTCACGTGTCGAGATATAGAAAAGGCTTCCACACCAAATGGAATAAAGCATTTTTTGAATTTTTTCCAGGAATTAAAGTGTCATCAATAAGAGTCGATTCATCATAGTATGGAAGGTAAGTTTAAATTTTCTTGCTTTTTTAGTGAAAGAAAAAGTGATTTTGTGAATCATTGACTTTGTGGATTAAAAATTAACCCATATTTGTTTATGAGACAATTTATAAATGCTTGGTGTAACTCTTGCAAAGCGGAGATAAAAAAAATCATTCCAGAAAAAAAATAAATTGGAGAATCTTATCCTGATATGTAATGGTCCCGCCGACTTTATCTCTGAAACTGATGTGAAAATATGTAAGAACATTTTGTTATGATTCCGTTCTCCTGCCGCCTCTGAGAAAGAAAAAAAATCTCCTCGGAATATCAGCGTTCTGCGTCATTTGGAGAAACATGATACCGTCATAGGCTCTTGAAAAATCAAAGGAAAGAGAAGCCAAAAATTCCGACTCCCTCTCTACTTTTGAAGTGCTAGGGCGAAGATTCCCACCGATTTTTTACCCCCTAAAGTGCATTTTTTGCATGTATAATAGATGGGTAACCCAAATTAAAATTTTTAAGGTTGCCCTAGAGAGAGTGGAGAGGTGGAGTTGATGTTGTAAGTAGCAGTCTCCCTTTCTCGTTCCCCTTACGTTCATGACAGGCGAGATTTTGGAGCTATAAGGGAAACATTTTTGGGAGTCCTGGGCGCTGAGTCGCTTTATTTCAGGCCCGTGGATTCAATTTCAGCCGCTCTTTACTATGAAATTATTTGAAGAATGTGTAAATTCTCAACAGATGGGGAAAAAGTTGTAGATGTGTTTTTTAATACTTCATAGTTTTTTTTTCTTTCCACACAAAGAAACTGTGATTTGAATCCAAATCTGCAAGGAAGAAAATTTTGGAATTTCATTTCCGCTAGCTGTTTAGGTTTATAAAGGTCAGTAAATGTATACCTGCATGAATATAAATTTTGAACCAACTTTTGCGGTAGACATTGATTGATAATGATGTATTTGTTCAGTTTGATTTGATCAGTCATAACATTGTACCAGTCCGTGTAGTTTCAAAATAAATTCAATGTTTCTATGGGAGTAGATGCACCAGACGTTATACATGTACAACAATAAAACAGATAGTATACATAACAGACGGGCATTGTGTATAGGCAACTAATTACTTCCTACCTAAATGAACAAAATATAAAATCTGAAAAAAAGATCATTAAATTAGTCTTTTAAAACATCGATGTTTTCAAAATTATGGAATAATTATACATCACCAATTATAGTGCATTTTATTAAAATTGAATTGATATTGGACACGTCAAATAATTTTTTCTGTCATGCACGTTGCAATGTCTTATGAAATAATTGCAACAAGATTTAGACCGCTGAAAGAACTCTGATCTAGAAAGCAAATCGTGGGGATTGACGTCACGACGTGATTGGCATTTTTCAAATGAACCATATTATATATCACTGTATATCATTCAATACACGGTAAAAAGAGCTGTCTCTTGAGAAGTCTTTGTCAGCATCAGTCTGCCCTACATGTAAGACAGAAACAGTGGAAGATTGAAAAATAGGTAACAGGGTTTATTAAAAAGGGGGAGCGGGCGGGGGTGGGGGTGTACAGGGGCCGGACGAACGTTCACATTTTGTTGGCATGTGATTGCCTTTCTTAACACCTTTCGTAAAAATGTAATGGGCAGGTGCTTGCATATTTAATTTGATAAGATCCATATTTTTTGTATGTTTGAAAGCTACGTAATTTGTTTATTTTAAGATGCCCGCTCGTGGACGGCGTCCCCCGCTCTTTCTGATTCGTCATCTCGACTCTCTGACGGCGGGGAACCCCCAAATAAGAAACTCTGTGTAACTAAGCAACGAGGTGAGTAGTTTTTTTAGCACATATTTTTTAAAATTAACTGTATACATGTATATCATTATGTACAATGTAGCTTTGAAAAAGATAAACTTGAAATTAAGAGCCAAAAATATTAATCTGTATGAAGATAACAATGGTTAGAAGGAATCACAATCTAGTTTGTTGGGTATACCAGGGTATCAACGATAGTTGGAAACATGGGATAATTTGTATAACGTGCAAACCACACGTTATGCTTAAATTATCCAACGATTTAACAATCAATGACCTTAGCATACCCAACAAACCACGTATATATGTATGCATATTAGGCCTCCTGACCTCAGCTTCTGACATATCGCTTGGCAAAATTTACATTCCTGCAGAATTATCAAGGAATCAACTCAACTAACTTTCCAAGAGTGACATACATGTTAACCTATTGTGATGAAAAATAGGGAGATTCAGACCTCAAAAGCGGTAGCATTGCGCGCGCGTTGTTTAACGCTTGGATTATCGATATCTTTCATGTAATATACATGTATATTATAAGCCTTAAATGAAATCAGGTACCTACACTAATTAATCTTAAATATTAAGCCTTAAATGAAATCAGGTACCTACACTAATTAATCTTAAATATCAACAGCAAAGAAGAAGACAGAAACACCTTAAGTTTGACATAAGTTGTACAAATTCAAATATTTTTCATGCTCATCATTTTGCTTGGATTGGCTGCTTTACTTAGCCTTTTGAAGAGTGATCTTTGCTGATATAGCCTAGAAGCAATAATTCTGAATGTTCATTCAGTTTTTAAACAAAACAAATGATGACATGGTTTAATCTAGATCTAAAACAAGTTCCTATCTTTCGTTATATAAATCAGATTTCCCGCGATGATCGAAAACGAAAGTAGAGATGTGCCACATGGCCATGGCTTGGTCAATCGAGTGAGTTCTATTGACTTTATTGATAAAGTTGTGAGCTTCTGTGCTTTTAAAGACGATGTCAAATGTTTTCATCTAATTCTTAAAAGCTGTATCTCCTTTTTCATGGCAGGGATGTTGATTAATTTATCGTAACCAATGTAATCACTGGTAGTCTTGTGTTGTTGTCGTTGTCAAATCCGTGCTTGAAATCTATGTACAAAAAAAGCGTTTGTATGATTCCGAGTCAAATCACGCGATATCTAGCGAGATTTTATGAGAGTGGCTTCAAAAATGGATACCCAAGCGAACCAAAAATACTTTAGACGCAGCTTTTGTAGAAAAGCGGTAGATTTCTGAATTAAATCGGTAGGCGGGAGATGGAGTGAAAAAGCGGTAGACTCCCGCCTAAATCGGGAGAGTTAACATGTATGAAGAGTGATCTTGAATAAACAAATAGAAATGGAAGTATTAAATTTTTCACCATTGACAAAGGGAAAGTCAGACATTTCTGTCGTACTTAACGATCCAAACGTGATCTGATCAAACTAAATACATGTAGTTCCAAAATCGACCCGTTTCACTCATGCTTTCTGTAGGAAACAGGAAATTATATTTTTTCTGTGATAAAAAAAGTTTTAACCCTCGGATTTTACCAGATTTATATTAAAACTAGAGCATACGTGTTGATATTTTCGTCTACAAAGGGGTGGGTATATTTTGTACTCTCAAGCAACTGTTACACAAAAATAAACAGTTACATCGCTTTTTTTCTGTACTTCAGTTTTAAAATGTTAAAGAAGCATTGCTTTACAGTGTCTTTGGTAACATCTACTTGAAGTTGTTCTATTTTTATAAGAATTTACGTAAATTCTGAAGGAAATTAAAACACAGTAAAAATCTTTTTTTGTAACTTTTCCTATTTCCTTTTAAAGTAAGCATTCACTTCATAAAAACAACAACAGGAACAAATGTACAAGATTATGCTTTATATGGAATACTAGTATACTTATTATATCTAAACATATAAAAAAAAAAATCAAGTGCAACAAAGAAGTTCCCAGCAATTGTTGTACTATATATATACAGATTTTATCATGCACACTTTGTCATCATGGATATTTTTATTATTTTGGTCGTTTAGCGTCCTTAAAAGTTTCACGTGTACCCATTCTGGTTTAGATGATCGGTTTCCGGCTCTTTACGCCTGTCAGACTGTTTCCCTCTTATCCTTTAAAAGCCTTCTCACTTAATTCTTCCGCCATATTATCTTCCGTGTTTGTTTGTCAATGAAAGGATGGGGAAAGTCGGCCAGGAAAAGATAAAGTTTACTATTGACTCCGTGTTGCGGATATTTTAAAATATTATTTTTATCATTTATTCCAAGCTCTCTGATTGGCTCAAACTTGATCATGTGATTAAGTATATAACAGCATAAAGACCTGAGTTACTATATATAGAATCTGAAATGCATATCGACTTGATGTTTTTTAAAATGGAGATTATTTTCTGTAAAACAAAAATAATACTGATTTCACAATTATAGCTAATACAGTGTATGACTTGATGTTTCTCAAAAAATATATACTTCATCTTGTAATTAATATTTTTTAATGTTCTGTAATTAATGAGACATAACAATTCCATGAATTAGGATCTACTTTGTATTGAAACATATTGAATATGTTTGTCAAAAATTGATACAAATAAATGTACTATTTAGAATTAGTAAATCCTCTAAATTACTTCATCAGTATAAAGGTTACAAAATTACATTAAATAGCTTAATTTATTTTGATCTCTAGTCTCTAAAAGTTAAAGATAGAAAACTTGTGCCTTGTTCCCATTATTTTCAAATTGTATTTTGTTAATCTATGTAAAAATAATATAACAAATGTAGCCCTTTAATTCGGTCAATCCATAGATATATCGACTTCACAGAAAAGCATATCGACCTCGCACTTCGTGCTCGGTCGATATGCTTTTCTGTGAAGTCGATATATCTATGGATCGACCTCATCAAAGGGCTATATTTATATAATAAATCTCAAGTTTAAATTTGAAGAGTTTTTGAGTTAGGGCATCACGTGCCGTATTCTTCAATGAAGCTAAATATGGCACGTTACGTTAAGGTCATCTGATTCAAATTAAATATGCCGTAACATTGTCAAATAATTGAGCAATACCATTTAAGACAATTAAACACGTTTTTTTTTTTTTCAATTTACAAGTACTTGAACTACAGCCAAGGGATTTATTTTTAAAATGATAATTAGGAAAATAATGAATTATATATTTTGATGGATAAACCAAAACCTCATTTAGCTAGTGGTCTGTTCGCGTAAAAATTGATAAAAAAAAGAAAATAAAGGAGCTAGAATTTAAATTTGAGACTTAATTATGCATAAGCAGAAAGGTGAATAGTACATCAATATTGACATGTGTTTGTGATCGATCGCGCTGTGTGAGTAATGTGCAGTGTTTACATATATATGTGTTATATTGTTCACCGATTGAAGAAAACAAGGTGACATATTGTATGATGCCTCTTATAAATAATTTTAATGATTGTACTGCTTTCATATTGACGAGCATGTTCAGACAACACATGCAACGTCTGTAGGTCACGTATGACCCTCCCAGACAGACGGACAGACAACAGATAGCGTGTTCTACCAGGCCAAGCAGACGATACTCGACTACAAAATCATGAATGAGGTTTTACCCACATCATTCTTCCGTCTTTCCCCTATTTTCTGTATAGATTGAATTTTGTCTGCTTTAAGTCATGTTAATGTGTTGTCTTTCACAGGATCAGTGATGGATACCAATGTGACGCTGTGGCAGTTCTTACTGGAGTTACTGGTGGGAAATCAACACAGTGAAATCATTCAATGGACGAACACAGAGGGAGAGTTTAAACTGATAAACGCGGAAGAGGTGGCGAAACTCTGGGGACTACGTAAAAATAAACTAAACATGAATTACGACAAGCTCAGCCGAGCGCTTAGATACTATTACGACAAAAACATCATTAAGAAAGTGATGGGACAGAAGTTTGTGTACAAATTTGTGTCATTTCCGGAAATTGTGAAAACGGAAAATAAAATCTCTTTTCGTGCAATGATGGATAACATGGCAAAAGAACATGGGTGTGTTATGCCACATTTTGCCTCTTACGACATAAATAGAATAAAGTCTTCTGCTACATTTGCACTGAATCCTGGAAACCCTGCAGCACCAACGGTTAAAACCGAAAGTCCTTATATCGGCAGCGTAAAGTATCATAGCACAAATCCCACATCTTCCGTAATAAGAACCTCTCAACCTGCACCCCAGACTGTGATGTTGATCAAATCAGAACCACATTCAATGCCTTCCTCCCCAGTGCCCAAATCTCTGTCTCCCGCGTCGTCTGCTTCAACTGACCAGACGTCTACGTTATCAAACGCGCGCCCAAAGCCGACCCCACTCAGTCTCTCTATCCACGATCCGTCTCCGCTCCTCTCCAGCGCCCTCTCCACACTTCCGATCCCGAGTCCGAAAGTAACAATGTCCGCCGGATTGTCTACACCTATGGTGCTCGCTAGTCCGGTAATTGGCCCCAGAACGCCTTTCCTCCATTTTTGGAGTTCCTTGAGTCCAATTACAACGATGAGTCCCCGTTTAGGAGGCCCTACATCAGCTTTCCAATTTCCGAGTTTCGCTACAAATCACGTGACACTTTCTCCAATGACTGCTACTTTTTCGAATGTCGAGTCCTTGGCAACTCCCGCCTTGACGTCACCGACGAGGTCCATTCCTTGTGTGTTATGACCACTACAGAAGAAAGAGTCCGATCTCTGATTCTCCGGCTCTTCCTCGGTGCTATTGGGACCAATTCCACATTTATTAAAAATTGTGAACAAACTACAAAATGTAGATGCTCATGATCTTCAAAGTTTTTTTTCATGTAATTTATATATACATTTATATTTGTGATTTATTTTTGTACGTATGAAAACACAGAGGATGTTTTGTTTTTGAATTATTTACTTTTTTTGCGATTTAAAACAAACACCCTGGAGGTGACATTTGTATAGCGTATAATAGTCGCTTAATCATTCTAATATTATACTGATGCTTAGAATTATATATACCAATAATTCATCCACATCATTAAGTCCCATTGATTTTGTACATAGTTCAATGAAGTCTGCGGACGCAAACAAACAAAAAAAGTGTTGGAGTTGTATTTTATAAAGGTTATTCTCTGTATACACTAGAGTCGTTTATTTGTAAACTAGACTAGATTTGTTGGTAAAAAAAAATAGTGCCCCACAAGTCGCGTTTAACGCTTGAAAACGTTGCATTTTGATCTTTCATTCGAGAATTTTTGTGAATATTATACTTGCAAATGCCTTTAAATACCTGGCATTTGACCGTATATTCCTGAAATAGCCGTCTTCTCTCTCAAATGACCTCTGAACTCTTTTTAATCTGTAATTCTCTGATAACCCATTGTCTGTTGCCCGCCTGCCAGTCCGTCTGTAAACTTTTTACTATTTCAACCACTGGGCCAAGTTTAACTGAAGTTGGTATAGCTGCAGATCTGTAGCTCTCCGAAAAATATATTGATAGACCGGAGAGCTACAGTGCCACCCATTGAAAAAACTGTATATTTATTGCGCACAAAAAAGAAATCTTTCCTTTTTTGCAACTGAGGTAAGAATTTGGAAGAATCAATCAAGAACCGAGCGCACTTTTTTTGTGCGCAATAAATATACAGGTTTTTCAATGGGTGGCACTGTAGCTCTCCGGTCTATCAATATATTTTTTCGGAGAGCTACAGATCTGCAGCTAGGTACAAAGCTCCGTGGGTAAAGGGGGAAGATGAAATGAAGGACCCAATCTAATTAAAATTAGATGTTAGATCCCGCTCGCATTCTCGCAACACTAACAAATTAAAATTAGATGTTAGATCCGCTCGCATACTCGCTACACTAACATCTAACAACATCCCAAAGAGGATCAAGTCAGAGGTCAAATTCTTTCAACCAATCAAATCGTTGCTTGAAAAATGATCGTATATTGTTGAAGCGAATAAATCTAGAGCTGTTCCGAATTTTACCTCTGATATGACCCTCTTTGGGATGTTGTTAGATGTTATTGTAGCGAGTATGTGAGCGGATCTAACATCTAATTTAAGTTAGTGAGTATGCGAGCGGATCTAACATCTAATTTTAATTAGATTGTGAAGGACCAAATCCCAGTTACAAGGTTTTAAATATCGAATTGGCAGAGTAAAATAAGGCAAGATGCTTAATCGAAGTGTTTATAGCGAATAGGAGAGTAGAATATGACAAGATGATAAAATGAATAGTTAGAGAGTGGAATATGACAAGATGATAAAATGAATACGCAGTGAGAAAAATGTGACAAGATGATAAAATGAATAGAGAAAGAGTAGAATATGCAATATGATAAAATGAATAGACAGAGTGTAGAATATGACAAGATTAAAAAATGAATAGACAGAGAGTAGAATATGACAAGATGATAAAATGAATAGACAGAGAGTAGAATATGACAAGATGATAAAATGAATAGACAGAGAGTAGAATATGACAAGATGATAAAATGAATAGGCAGAGAGTAGAATATGACAAGATGATAAAATGAAAGAGAGTAGAATATGATAAAATGAATAGACAAAAAGTAGAATATGACAAGATGATAAAATGAATAGACAGAGAGTAGAATATGACAAGACGATAATATGAATAGACAGAAAGTAGAATATGACAAGATGATAAAATGAATAGACAGAGAGTAGAATATGGCAAAATTATGAAATCAATAGATAGAAAGTGGAATATGTAAAGATGATAAAATGAATAGACAAAGAGTAGAATATGACAAGATTACAAAATCAATAGATAGAAAGTGGAATATGTCAAGATGATAAAATGAATAGAAAAAGAGTAGAATATGCAAAATGATAAAATGAACAGACAGAGTGTAGAATATGACAAGATGATAAAATGAATAGACAAAGAGTAGAATATGACAAGAGAGAATAGAAAAAAGTATGACAAGATGATAAAATGAATAGCCAGAGTAGAATATGACAAGATGATAATATGAATAGACAGAAAGATGATAAAATGAATAGATAGAAAGTAGAATATGACAAGATGATAAAATGAATAGACAGAGAGTAGAATATGACAAGATGGTAAAATGAATAGACAGAGAGTAGAATATGACAAGATTTTAAAATGAATAGATAGAAAGTGGAATATGTCAAGATGATAAAATGAATAGAAAAAGAGTAGAATATGACAAGATGATAAAATGAATAGACAGAGAGTAGAGTATGACAAGATTATAAGATGAAAAGACAGAGAGTAGAATATGACAAGATGACAAAATGAATAGACAGAGAGTAGAGTATGACAAGATGATAAGATGAAAAGACAGATAGTAGAATATGACAAGATGACAAAATGAATAGACAGAGAGTAGAGTATGACAAGATGATAAGATGTATGACAAGATGGTAAAATGAATAGACAGAGAGTAGAATATGACAAGATGATAAAATGAATAGGCAGAGAGTAAAATATGACAAGATGATAAAATGAATAGACAGAGAGTAGAATATGACAAGATGATAAAAACAACAGACAAAGAGTAGAATATGACAAGATTATAAAATCAATAGATAAAATGAATAGACAGAGAGTAGAATATGACAAGATGATAAAATGAATAGACAAAAAGTAGAATATGACAAGATGATAAAATGAATAGGCAGGTAGTAGAATATGACAAGATGATAATATGAATAGACAGAAAGTAGAATATGACAAGATGATAAAATGAATAGACAGAGAGTAGAATATGACAAGATGATAAAATGAATAGACAGAGAGTGGAATATGTCAAGATGATAAAATGAAAAGACAGAGAGTAGAATATGTCAAGATGATAAAATGAATAGACAGAGAGTAGAATATGACAAGATGATAAAATGAATAGACAGAGAGTAGAATATGACAAGATGATCAAATGAATAGACAGAGAGTAGAATATGTCAAGATTATTAAATGAATAGACAGATAGTAGAATATGACAAGATGATAAAATGAATAGAGAGAGTAGAATATGACAAGATGATAAAAAGAATAGACAAAGAGTAGAATATGACAAGATTATAAAATCAATAGATAGAAAGTGGAACATGTCAAGATGATAAAATGAAAAGACAGAGAGTAGCATAGGTCAAGATTATAAAATCAATAGATGGAAAGTGGAATATGTCAAGATGATAAAATGAATAGACAAAGAGTAGAATATGACAAGATGATAAAATGAATAGGCAGAGAGTAGAATATGACAAGATGATAAAATGAATAGACAAAAAGTAGAATATGACAAGATGATAAAATGAATAGACAGAGAGTAGAATATGACAAGATGATAAAATGAATAGACAGAGAGTAGAATATGACAAGATTTTAAAATGAATAGATAGAAAGTAGAATATGACAAGATGCTAAAATGAATAGACAGAGAGTAGAATATGTCAAGATGATAAAATGAATAGACAGAGAGTAGAATATGACAAGATTATAAAATCAATAGATAGAAAGTGGAATATGTCAAGATGATAAAATGAAAAGACAGAGAGTAGAATATGTCAAGATGATAAAATGAATAGACAGAGAGTAGAATATGACAAGATTATAAAATGAATAGACAAAAAGTAGAATATGACAAGATGATAAAATGAATAGGCAGAGAGTAGAATGACAAGATGATAAGATGAAAAGACAGAGAGTAGAATAAAAGATGATAAAGAATAGACAGAGAGTAGAATATGCAATATGAATAATGAAAGATATAAAATGAATAGACAGAGAGTAGAATATGACAAGATGATAAAATGAATAGACAGAGAGTAGAATATGTCAAGATGATAAAATGAATAGATAGAAAGTGGAATATGTCAAGATGATAAAATGAATAGACAGAGAGTAGAATATGACAAGATGATTTTTAAATGAATAGGCAGAGAGTAGAATATGTCAAGATGATAAAATGAATAGACAGAGAGTAGAATATGACAAGATGATAAAATGAATAGACAGAGAGTAGAATATGACAAGATGATAAAATGAATAGACAGAGAGTAGAATATGACAAGATGATAAAATGAATAGACAGAGAGTAGAATATGACAAGATTTTAAAATGAATAGACAGAGAGAAGAGTATGTCAAGATGATAAAATGAATAGACAGAGAGTAGAATATGTCAAGATTATAAAATGAATAGACAGAGAGTAGAATATGACAAGATGATAAAATGAATAAAAAGAGAGTAGAATGTGACAAGATGATAAAATGAATAGACAGAGAGTAGAATATGACAAGATTATAAAATGAATAGACAGAGAGTAGAATATGACAAAAAGATTATAAAAATCAATAGGCATAGAAAGTGGAAAATGAATAGTCAGAGAGTAGATAAAATGAATAGACAGAGAGTAGAATATGATAAGATGATAAAATGAATAGGCAGAGAGTAAAATATGATAAGATGATAAAATGAATAGGCAGGTAGTAGAATATGACAAGATGATAAAATGAATAGGCGAAGAGTAGAATATGACAAGATTATTAAATCAATAGATAGAAAGTGGAATATGTCAAGATGATAAAATGAAAAGACAGAGAGTAGAATACGTCAAGATGATAAAATGAATAGACAGAGAGTAGAATACTGAGTATGTCAAGATGATAAGATGAAAAGACAGAGAGTAGAATATGACAAGATGACAAAATGAATAGACAGAGAGTAGAGTATGACAAGATGATAAGATGAATAGACAGAGAGTAGAATATGACAAGATGATAAAATGAATAGACAAAAAGTAGAATATGACAAGATTATAAAATGAATAGACAAAGAGTAGAATATGACAAGATTATAAAATCAATTGATAGAAAGTGGAATATGTCAAGATGATAAGATGAAAAGACAGAGAGTAGAATATGTCAAGATGATAAAATGAATAGACAGAGAGTAGAATACTGTAAATCACTTTTTATTCGCGAGAACTTTATTTTCGCGTAATTACGCGAGACAGTGTACTCGCGAAAATTTAATTCTCGCGTATTATAGTATTCCTTAAGATTATATAGAGCAATAACCACAATTCGTGAAAATTTTGTCTCGCTAATCAAGAGTCAATGACTATCTTGCCAAAATAAGGTGTCGCGAAAAATTAGTGATCTACAGTATGTCAAGATGATAAGATGAAAAGACAGAGAGTAGAATATGACAAGATGACAAAATGAATAGACAGAGAGTAGAGTATGACAAGATGATAAAATGAATAGGCAGAGAGTAGAATACGAAAAGATGATAAAATGAATAGACAGAGAGTAGAATATGACAAGATAAAATGAATAGGCAGAGAGTAAAATATGACAAGATGATAAAATGAATAGGCAGAGAGTAGAATACGACAAGATGATAAAATGAATAGGCAGAGAGTAGAATATGACAAGATGATAAAATGAATAGGCAGAGAGTAGAATATGACAAGATTATAAAATGAATAAAAAGAGAGTAGAATGTGACAAGATGATAAAATGAATAGACAGAGAGTAGAATATGACAAGATGATAAAATGAATAGACAGAAAGAAGAATATGACAAGATAATACAAAGAATAGACAGAGAGTAGAATTTGACAAGATGATAAAATGAATAGAGAGTAGAATATGACAAGATGATAAAATGAATAGAGAGAGTACAATATAACAAGATGATAAAAAGAATAGGCAAATAGTAGAAGATTAAAAGTTGATAAAATAAAATAGAGGGGGAGTAGAATATGACAAGAGGATAAAATGAATAGACAGAAAGTAGAATATAACAAGATGATAAAATGAATAGGCAAAGAGTAGAATATGACAAAATTTTAAAATGACAGAGGGAAGAATATGACAAGATGATAAAATGAATAGAGAAAGAGTAGAATATGACATGATGATAAAATGAATGGACAGAGAGTAGAATGATGTAAGGCGATAAAGCAAATTGTTTACATTGATACTTTTAAGGCAGAGAGTAAAATTAAAACTGAAAAATTAGACTATGGAAAATTTGTTTAGGCGATAAAAAGTTTTTATATCGATGAGGCAGATTATGAACTGATTTTCTTTGTTGTAAATAACCATAAAATTGGTACAATCTTTGACATTGGATAAGATTCGTCTACCTTTGATTGTAATATTTTTTTATGCGCTCGATTTGATAGATCAAGGCGTGTATTGTTTTTGTCCTGTCTTTATTATTTTTGTCTGTTTGTCTGTCTGTTGTCAACTTTAACCTTGGCCATAACTTTTGAACCATGTAAGGGACTTTATAATTGGTATGCCTACTCCACTTATTAAACTCTTTCAAATGACACCAAGGTCAATGACTTTGTGACCTAGACAGTGACCTATATGCTAAAAATAGCTTTTCCGAGTTTTTTTTTTTTTGCCGGGCGCATAGTGTTCACAAACACATCTAGTTTCTATTTAAGGTATTTCAAACCTCATGTTCGCTTAATCAGACATTGCATATTTAAATGCTCAAAAAATAACTCCGAATCCTTAAAATCATGTATATTTACCCAAGGTAATTTTCCTAACTTCATCATTAAATTCAATCATATTAGGGCTGACTTCAAGTATATGGGGAAAATTAGTGAAACTCAAATAAATTTTCAGGAAACGTGACTTAAACACCGAGCATGCATCTTCTTATTACAAATATAGATCTACGAATATATTTTTTGGAAAAAAAATCGATAGGAATCCAGGCTTTTGAAGAAAATTGCACGATTTTTATATTTATTTGGTACGTAAGTTTCTTCTGTTACTTCAATTATTAATAATGCATCGTGTATATAAAGTACTTCCTATCATTGCTAAACTTCAAAAATCTATTCTAATTTCAAATAACGCCAAGAAACAATCCTATCTATGGCTAAATTAAAGGAAAATGTATTTATAGTACAAAACAATTAATAATCGCCCGAAATGTGTAGGTTGTCATATTTCCATGCTGTAAGACATAAACAAGCAGATGAATAATCCTTTGTAGCAAATAGTATATATTATGTTATACTGTATGGAACGCCGTCACTGCCTTATAGCAGAACACAACAATTGCACTGCGTCAACCTTCAATTACATTATGTCAACTCCATATGACAGTTACTCACACAACTATTACATTGTGTTAACCTTCTATTACATTATGTCAACTCTACATGATATTAACTCATACTACTATAGCATTGTGTGAACTTTCCTTTACATTATGTCAACTCTTTATGACATTTGCTCACACTACTTTGCATTGTGTGAACTTTCCTATACATAATGTCAACTCCATATGACAGTTACTCACACTACTATTACATTGTGTCAACCTTCAGTTTCATTATGTCAACTCTTTATGACATTTACTCCCACTATTATTTTATTGTGTCAACCTTCCATTACATTATGTCAACTCTTTATGACATTTACTCACACTACTATTGCGTTGTGTCAACCTTCCATTATATTATGTCAACTCTTTATGACATTAACCCACACTACTACTGCATTGTGTCAACATTCCATTATATTGTGTCGATTCTTTATGATATTATCCCACACTACTATTGCATCGTGTAAACCTTCCTTTACATTATGTCAACACTTTATGACATTTACACATTCTTGCATTTCGTAATGTTTACTGTTCATGACATTTAATTAAACAACAATTACATTGTGTTAACCTCTCATTACATTATGTCAATTCTTTATGATATTAACTCACACTACTATATTATGTCGATTCACTATTACGTTATGCGAACACGGGTATCCTCGGCCTTTATATGAGCATACCGTATTTTCCGCAATCGGCAATCCTCGGCTGACTCCGCTACACTCGAGCTCCATTCAAACGTTATGTGCGAGGTACGAGTCATCCGAGGAATTCCGATTGTATTTTCCGCGTTCCGAGAGCACTAAAATTGGCGGGAGAGAAAATTGCCGTAGAAGAAATTTAAGCGATTTGGGAATGGCATCTTTAAATAAAAATTTTAAGCGACAAAGGATTGACAATCTTGAAACGTGCAAAGCCTTAACACTGCGACTGTGAATTAAAGTCACGTCGAAATAATAATAATAATAATAATAATAATAATGCTTTATTTAGAGAAGGTAACCCGATTAGTACCAGGTACTATTCTTCCCCGGGGCCTTCTAATTTCAAACAACATATTACATAAAATGATACAATCAAAGATAAAACATGTAGAGTTCGTTAGTGCATAATGTAATGTACATCTAAACTAGAGCAAAGCTCGTTGCAAAGCAACGAGTAGGTCTTCCGTCCTGTTTTGACCGGAAGTAACGTCAACAAAAGAAAGAAATGAGCTTAGTCGTCTCCAGTCACTTTATAATTTTAATCTTGCATCAAAACTTTAAAAAATAAACTATTTTTGATTACTTCCGGTTTGACCGGAAGTGATGTCGATGGACGGAAAATTAAAGTTTTATGCTTCCAGTGACATATGTTACCCAAAAACTTGTCAAGAACGGCAAAAATATGCATTTTCTGACTACTTCCGGTTTGACCGGAAGTGACATCGCCGGACGCATTTTGACGACTTCAATAGATTAAGCTTTACATTTTGAACAACTTTGCTTCTTGGATGTATTACAAATTCTCAATACTTTTTGAGATATCTGGAAAAAAATTTTGGCCCCTCTAGATCCCTTAATTTAGGGGTCAGCCCTTTTTTCGAGATATCATTTGAAAGATCTTGTAATTCTGCACAAATTTTGTTCTATATGTTTTAACAAAATATTTTTAGTTTAGAAGATTAAAAGCAAAATATGTGTAAATTTTCGCTCTTTTAGGCGTTCTAATTTTTGACCCCTATATAGCACCATTTTGAATAGAGAAATCGAAAAACAAAAACCGCCATGCACAACTTCAATCCTTCTATTATCTAAAATCAGTAAAATTTCTGCTCCAGCTTTAGCCGTCTCTGAGCCTTTGTCTGGAAACGAAAGCCTGTAATTTTTTGTTTAAAGGGAAATAACTCAAAACCGGAAGTGACTTTTTGAAATTTTAGATAGCATTCTGATAGAGTTTAGTAACGTCTATAAACTCTGAAAATTTGAGCAAAATCCATGGAGAAATAAGTGAAATATGAGGCCTCAAAGTTGGCGTCTAGGAAAAGGAAAAAAAAAAGAATAATAAGAACTAGAGCCGAGCTCGTTGCAAAGCAACGAGTAGGTCTTCCGTCCTGTTTGACCGGAAGTAACTTTCATTTGAAAAAAAAAGAGTAATGAAGTCGAAAAATGGTTTAATCCTCCAAATCTATGTTCATTATTGCAAAATTAAGCCATTTTTGGCAACTTCCGGAACCGGAAACCGTGCTTTAAGATTTAAGCTTCCAGTGATATATGATATCCAAAAACCTGTCAAGAACAACAAAAATATGCAATTTTTAACTACTTCCGGTTTGACCGGAAGTGACGTCCACTGACGTATTTTGACAACCACATTAGATAAAACTTGACATTTTGAACAACTTTGCTTATTTGACGTATTATAAATTCTCAATACTTTTTGAGATATTAAACAAAAACTTTCAAGGGTCCTAGATCCCTAATTTTAAGGGCCAGCCCCTTTTTAATGATATCAAATGAAAGCGCTTGTAATTATGCACAACTTTTATTCAACATGTCTTAACAAAATATTTTTAGTTTTCAAGATAAAAAGGAAAATATCTGTAAATTTTCGCTCTTTTAGGCGTTCTAATTTTTGACCCCTATATAGCGCCATTTTGAATGCAGATATCGAAAAACAAAAACCGATGTGCACAACTTCAATCCTTCTGTTATCTAAAACAAGTAAAATTTCTCTCTCTCTCTCTGGTCTCTCTCTTTATCCGGAAACGAAAGCCTATGCTTTTTCGTTTAAAGGGAAATAACTCAAAACCGGAAGTGACTTTTTGAAATTTTAGTCATCATTCTGATAGAGTTTAGAAACGTCTATAACCTCTGAAAATTTGAGCGAAATCCGTTTAGAAATGAGTGAGATATGAGGCAAAGTTGGTTAAAGTGAAAAAAAAAGAATAATAATCTTTACCAACAGAATCAGTTGAAGGTCTTCCATTTTGAAACGGAAGTTCTTATGAGATATAGATTCAAAATTAATAAAGAAGTCAATATTAATTGTTCAAGAGACATTGTCTTAAACAATAGTAATAGTCAAACATTTTATTCAAACATTTATTTACATACGTGTGGCTAATTATTTTTTTCTACATTCAATGGCGTTTACTTTAATCTGATAATTAAATAAATCAAATATTATGAGTCGTGCAGCAACACATTTTGAATTGTTGTTTGTTTGAACTGTTTTTTTTGGAAAAAGTCTTTAACTACTGATCTTACTAAGAACATTGTCATAATTTTTTTTTTATCAGTCTTGAACTTTCCTTTTTTTTTTTTTTTAAGTGTAAACACATCGTATAACATACGTGCACTGGTGGGTTGGGGGGAGTTTGAAATCTGCTCCGCATTTGTACCAAAATCTACATGTACAAAAAATTAATAAATTTATTGGATTTACTTTGTAGGACATTGCAAGTTTCACATTTGTGTTAAGTTGAAAACTTTTTTTTATAAAACTATAAAGCCTGAGAGCTTCAAAGTCTCCAAATAAACCGTCCCCCTTCAACAATTTTTTTTGTTTCAAGATTCTCATATCCGCTACTGATATGTGTTCATGCATGCTTACTAAGGCATATTCAATTGATTTAGATGAGGGATCGGTAGATTTTTTGTAAAAGAATTCTGGCCCTGGAATAGTTGAAAAAAATTACTAATTCCAGTGCGTGACGTTCCTTTTTAAAGGATGGGGGGGGGGGGGGTTCAAATAAAAATTTAAAAAAAAAAAACTTGAGAAGCCAAAGAAAAAAATTGTCTACTCCAAGCAAAAATCCTATATTCGGGGAGGGGGGTTAAATCAGTCCTAATTTTTTTTGTCAGATATACTACATTACCCTCAGTGGAAAAAACTTCAACAAAAAGTGGGGGTGGGGGCTGTACTTTCAATGAACATTACATTTTCTATTGTAAAGTTATGTTTCCAAAAAGAGGGGGTTTGATATTTTGTGCCTCTAATTCTTCCGTATCAATCAGGACCCCCCCCCCCCTGTGTCTCGCCAGTCATAAAAACACGGTCGTCAACCTTCATTTTATACCAGATATACAGCTTTGAGATAATGTAAATGTATTTTTACATCAGGTAATGCACTTTTGGAATCAACATGATAAAGAGTTAACACAATATAAAGATATTTTAAGATCACATAAGAAAGAGTTGACATAACGTAATTATATATCCACATCACGGAATTGAGTTTATAAAGTGTTGATATAATATAAAGATATGTTATATATATATACACTTTTTACACCACGTAATATAGCATAAATCACTGACATAAAGGTAAGATGTGTTCACCTCACATCATGATGCTATCGCCGTAAAATAAAGATAAACCCATATCATGTAATAATGCTTTGATATAATAAAAATATACACTCTCAAAAAGGAATGGATTTTTGACTTCATGTAATGATAAGTTTAATTATAAAACACAATTCACTTGACGTAATGCAATTTTGACCTCTCATATTAAAGAAATGAAATGATGTAAAGAAACATTCATTTCACGTAATAAAGTTTTAACACAATGTAAACACATTATCGCTTCACATAATGAATTTTCGACTTCAAGTTATGAAGTGCTGACATAATGAAAGGATGTATTTACTTCATGTAATGCAGCATTGACATGATGTAAAGATATTTTTACATAATCTCATAAAGAATTGACATAACGTAAAGATATGTTCACATCACGTAATGATAAATTGACATAATAAATGCATAGTTGTATGCTATAAGGCAGTGTTGGCGTTCCATAATACTGGATGAAATACACAATTCTGATGCAGAAAGTTCCAAAATAATTGTTACTTTAAAATATGTTCGTGTTACATGTAATAACTAGAGGTATTGTGAGCAATGAGCTAACTAAATGATACCCCCCCCCCCCCCCCGCAGGTGCACATTGGCAATACGTAATAAAGATTCTGTGAAAGTTTCATCAAATTTCACTCAGTGGTATAAGAGGAGTTGTGGATAAGAGATGGGTACCCGAAAGCGTAACAGACAGACGGACGGACGTACAGACAGACGGACGTACAGACATACCGATTACAGTATACCCTCCCACTTTTCAAGCGGGGGGGGTATAAAAACATATATTTTTTACTTAGCATAATCTTTCATGCTTCAGTTTTTGAGAAAATACATGTACTAGTACCTCTATTGGGTATGTATTAAAAATAATTTTATGCAAAACCTATATGACATTAAATTACAGGAGGTGGAAATACTTTAAAGTAATACACATATAGTGAAGCAAATTAGGAAAATAAAAAAAATAATAAAGTAGGCTTTTTACTTTTGGTGAAATTGATGAAAATGTAGGCTTCAGAAAAGTGCGAGTTTCACAACTTCTGGAAAAACCTGCTTTAAAGGTTTAAGTTAATTTAATAATTGACCTGAATCACAAAAATATTACATCCCTCCCCAAACAATTGCAGCAAAGTGGAAAGTTGGTAATGTGAGAATTTTTACAAAATCTGTTAAAAAAAAAACGTCCTCAGAACATATTTTTTACTTTTGCGCACACCGGTGATGTTTCATTCCACCCAAAATACATTTAAACGATAAGATTGATACAACCTTAAAGTTTGCCTTTTTTAATTCCTTGAGCAGAAACGAAGCACAAGGCAGGTGAGTCGTAAAAATTTGAATTTTTCTCTCTCTCTCTCTCTTCTCTCTCTCTCTCTTTTAAGTTGATTTGATACCCAATTTCAAGAGCATGTTCTATGCACAAACAATTTTTGAAACGAGGAAATTAAGCTGTTGACAAATAAGTCAATGACAAAAGGATATTAACAGTATTATGAAAGTCCACTTTTGCAGTTCTATAGGCGATGGCTTTGTCAACAAACACAATCTATCATTAAGTCGACTGCTGACAGACATTAATTATTAAATTTTTTAAACCATTATTTACACTGAATTGTTTGTGGATTTTTCCGCTACACTGATCGTGACAAAACACACGCGGTGGGTGTGAATATATTGAAAAGGGGTACTTTCTCTCTATGGCACCTGATCTCTTGTGCATCTCTGCAGGGGGGGGGGGGCTATGATTTAGAAAAAGACGAAATTTTGAGAGTGCGAAAGCGATTCATACATGAAAAGAATGTTGCTATACTGAAGATTCCTTTGTTATGTCATTCAAATAATTTTAACAATAGCGAACACTGTACACAATAAAAACGTAATGTTCAGGGAGTTTAAATCTCAAATCAGATAAACGAAAAAGCACTAAAAACCATTAATCACGACCGTCACAAGGTAGCTGACGCAAAGAAACTCTATAATAATTTTACGAGGTTTCCGAAAGAAGAAATCTGTTGATAAAAAAAGTAAATCAATATATGGACTCGGCTTTTATGTCTGGGTTTTTCTGAAACGGCAGTATCAGGGGTAAGTATGTTTTGTCAACATTGCATCGATTGGCATGTTTAAACTGGAATGTTAATTAAATGCCGTCATATATACAATCAAGTCCCCCTAGTTGAGTGTAGAGTTATAATTATAGATTTATAATACATGTATTCATTGTACATGCACATATTTTCGTCTTTGTTGTATTTGTTTTGAATATAATTATACACGACATTAACTTATAAGATTGGATGCCAAATCCAACCTCTACCACCCACTATTAATACGACTGGCTGCTCCAAATCTTGCACTGTGGCTTGCTGTTACCGATAGTAACAGGGGGCACTTGATATCTGTAATTCTACTGTCGTTTCCTTTTTACAGGTGTTTGTTATGATACCTCTTTTTGCATCTGATATGATATTTTGTTTCTATTTTCTCTGCATTTTTTTTTCATATGAATAAGTTGAATGCTTTAAATCCTTCTTTTTGCAGTATTTCTGTTTTCTCTACACGTTTTTCTGTCGTATGAGAAGGACACGAACAATGATCGATCTTACACAAACCTATAAACAATTCAAATATTGTCAAATTCAAAAGAGGGCATAAAATACACACCCTGGAAATTTTAGAGGTGTGATCAGATGCTTTAGAGGGTTAATTAAAGCATCCCCTATTGAGTGGTAACCCCAATTCAAAAGTTTTTTTTATGTCCACAATATCGAAAATTCGGAGGTTCATGTACTATATAGTTTTTTGCCCTGTCCCTCCGTCTGTTTAGCTGTCTCTCTGTCTGTAAGTGTTAATCTGCAATTAAGTGCATAAGAAATTGAATCTCGTCAGGAAAGTAATAATGCAATTTTGCAATATTTAGCATCAGTGACATCGGGATAACGAGGGAGGATGCTATATTAGGTACATCTGATGTCAGGTGTTTTGTAATTCAGATTCTTCCCACCGTAACTATAGTTAATTAATGGCATGTTTTGTAAATGAACAAAGTTTTAGCAAAATGACATAGGATGAAAGGTTTGACGTGACTGAAGCTTTACAAGACTCTCAACAGATAGCTAAGAGATAATTATATCATCGCATGTCGTCTGTTAGTTTTCCTTTGATTTTTATTATACTATGTAATCAAATGGCACGATGACGTATCATTTTGTTTCCTGTTTCACAGGCATTCAATCGATATGTTACCAAAACGTCATACAGTAATTGTGTTGGCAAAAAAGCCAATTGACCAGGCTTGAAGACCATAAACTGAGAAAAGACTTAAGGTAAAGATCTAGTAAATGAAAGGTGCCTACAGATTTATCAAATTTGAGAAATGAATTCCTTCATTGATGCTTTATAACTTTAGCTTGGTCAAATAAGGTGTTTCGGGGCATAAGTTGTAGATAGACAAGGTGAAAAATTGTATTTTAAACTGTCATTTTCAATGAAAAATTAAGAAAACCAGTCATGAATGTGGGAGATTTTTTCATATTCGACAATAGAAATGTATCCAGATTGCCTACAGTCTCTCAGAAAACGGTAATTAGTATGTTCATTGCCACTTCTTTAAATCAATATCAAATTTAACTAGAGCTAATTGTAACGGGAACCGTTACAGATGTTCCCCAAACGCTCCCCAGCTCCCTTTTGTGCCATATTCCCTGTAAGCTTCATTAAATAAGACAAACGCAATACATATAACATTTTAACAAGGTTTTCGCAGAAGTAATCAATTTCAGCATTGCACGCATGCGCATTTGAATGCAAGTGCATAATGACCATATCATCTTGTCTACACTAATTTTTCTCCTTTCACGTGCACGCACGTGCATGCATGTGCATCATGATCATACCCTTTTGTAGGAGTCTATAATATCTATTTATGTTCTGAATCCCATCCTGTTTGGTTGAAAACCAAGGGAGTTATAGCCATTTAAAGTTTAAGCCAATCAGATTGCAGTGCACGTGCATGCGCGTGATTTGATGAAAATTATTATATATCATATTGTAGGATTTCCTAAAGCATGCCTATGTTTTAAATTTCAAAGCATTTCGTCAAAAAACAAAAAAGATATTGAGAATTTTTTTTCAGCCAATCAGAGCGAAGCGCACGTTCATGCACATGCAAGCATGTTCATGATGACCACACCTTCTTCTAGGAGTCCATTATGTCTGTCTATGTTCTAAATCCCATGCTGTTTGGTTCAAAAACAATGGAGTTATAGCCATTTAAAGTTTTAGCCAATCAGATTGCAGCAAACGTGCATGCGCGTAATTTCATGACAATTGCTATATATCATATTGTAGGACATCCTAAAGTATGTCTAAGTTTTAAATTGCATAGCATTTCGTCAAAAAACAGAAAAGATATTGAGATTTTTGTTTCAGCCAATCAGAGTGAAGCGCACGTGCATGCGCGTGAGTTTGTGCTAATTTGACAGTGTCACATTATCTACAATATTAATATATCTTCATATAATGAGTTTCAAATCATTTCTTTAAAAAATGTAAAAGTTATACTAATATTAAGTAAATCAGTCATTTCATTCATATCACGCGCACGCACGTGCATGCGTATGCGCGCAAAATGACCTTTGTTCCGCACACCTACACTACACACCTATTAACCCTAAAAAGGTTTTAGCTTAGTTGGGTGAACAGTTTCTGAGAACACTCGCGGACAAAAAAAGTCCGGAGAAGAAATAAGAAGAAAAAAGAATAATAACTAGATGCGATCTCGTTGCGAGCAACGAGTAGGTCTTCCGTCCAATATCTGATGGAATAAGACCAGTGTTGAAATAATTCCATTGATAGGATTAAAAATAAAACTAAAGATGTCAAAAGGGCATGAGAATTCTTCAAAATATGTTTAGAAAGACAAAAAAATGTAGGATCTATCAATTCCAATTAACTTCCGGTTCTTTTTATTCACTTCCGGTGCGACCGGATGTGCTCAAAACGACCTTCAACCTTACATCAAGCAAATAATAATGATCCCTGAAAGTTTCGATGGAAAATACTTATTTTTAGACAACTTCCGGTTTGAACCAACCATACTTCCGGTGGAAATATTAAGACACGACGCACTCTATAAATTTTTATTATGAACAATTACATTCATTAGAAAATAAAAAAAATGAAAAAATACGGTATATTTAAACTACTTCCGGCTTACAACGGAAGTGTCGACGGAAAAAATGAAACACGCTACGCACATCTAAAGGTCAAGATATACCATCCCTGAAAGTTTCACAAATTTATGTTCAAGCATCTCTAAGAAAACGTCCGGACAAAATTTCATTTAAAAAACTGAAAATCGGCTGTAACTCACGACCGGAAGTGACGTTTTCAAAATGAAAAAAAATGACACAAGTTCAATTAATTTTACATTATTCCTGAGAGTTTCAAGAAAATCCATCTAGGCGTTTTCGAGAAATCGTCTGCACAAAATCGGTAAGAAGAATAATAATAACTAGAAAGTCTGCTATTGCAAGCAATAGCATATGTCGCCCCGTATTGGACAAGACTTTCATTTTTATCATCACTAAAACAATGGTCCATTAGCTAAGCTTGGACAACCATCCAGTCGTATCAGTTCTTTCTGTTGGAAACGGAAGACCTTAATTGGGTACATCCCACTCATTATTTTTAGAATCTGTAGGAGAAGAAAGTAGTGCAGGAAAAAAATTACAAGTCTTGCATACAAGAAATTGGGCAGATGTACTGAACTGAGCCTCATACTTGTAAATTGGCAGTATCTTTCCTACCAAAAAAGCTTGGCAAATATTATTTATTAAGAAGATCAGCCGAATTATTTTGTGTATTATAACGCAAGTGAGAACTCAGAAATTTCCCTACTTTCACTTTAATTTTTAGAGGTTCTGCCGGAAAACGAATCTGACATGCCACCTTCAATTCGAGCTTTTCTGCATTGTACAGGGCTGATGTTTCTTATGAGATGATAAATCATGTGTAAACTTTCTCAGTTTAGCGGAATCATGAACATTTTCGGCGAGATGAATGTTTTGTTTACAGTAGTGATCAAGGCTTAGCGAACCTGTAGAGTGGATCCAAAGATTTATGAATGAATAAAAACTATGGAAATAACGTACCAATTTTCTAATTTATTCTTGCACTATTTAATGAAATTAATAATATACAAGTAATAGATATACCAAAAAAAGCGAAATGCTAATAAATGCAGTTGACAATTGTTATATTTTAATATAGAAAAAATAAAATAATTAAAAAATCTAGAGACAAGACAGAAGAAGAATGACTGTTGGCAAACTATCAAATCACATCAGGAGAACTGAATTTTATGAATGAAACTTTAAAAACGTTACTTGTAAATTGTATATGTTATATCTGTGTATTCTACCTGGCAGTACGCTTCAAAAAGCGGGGGGGGGGGGGTCGTCTTGAACATAGTAACTTACGTTTGAACGGTAAGGGCTAGGGCTTTCGTATTTCAAATATGTAATCCTTGTGAAAAGAACTTTTATTGGACACGAAGAACTTTGACCCTTTGACCCTTTGACCTAGAACTTGGAGAACACATGTGTACATTTTAACCTTTTTTTCTGTTTCGTTTCTATGACAAGTGTGAGCGACTCATTACAATTATTTTAAAAGAAGAAATCACTTTGACACATTGCAAGGAATTAACATTGAACGTTTCAAAACGATTGCTTGAGTAGTTATTCAGAAAATCGAAATTAAAGAATTTTAACATTTCCCTGGTTTCCATGGCAATAATCTATTATTTGAAAATTTTAAATGCAAGACGCACAACTACAGATACTAATCATTAAAATAAAAAGAGTTTCATGACGAACGTGTAAGGGACCAGAGAGAACACTCTCGGACAAAATTCGTCGCTTTTTACAGGTTTCCATGGCAACGGTAGACATATTGGAACTGAACGACCTCACTGCACAACTACAACCAGTGATCGTCCTTTGAGGAAAGTTTGAGGAAGATTGCCCCAGCCATCTCCGAGAAACAGCCTGGATAAAAAAAACATGCGTACAATATCAATATGTCGTCCCCGACTTCGTTCGGGGCGACATAATAATAGTTGAAAGAAACAACAGAATAATAAGAAGGTCTTCCGCTGAAGACGGAAGACCTTAATAATAATAAGAAACAGAGTAAAAACAATATGTTCCCCAACTTCGTTTGGGGAACATAATAATAAGAAACAGAGTAAAAACAATATGTTCCCAAACTCCGTTTGGGGAACATAATAATAAGAAACAGAGTAAAAACAATATGTTCCCCAACTTCGTTTGGGGAACATAATAAATAACACTATAAGACTTTTAATCAATGAAATATACGTGTTAAAACCAAATCCAATCTATAGAGTGGTTTTCTTTCTTTTAAGTTGCAAATATCAATTTATTTCTAAAGGCTTTACACCTCACGCATTCTCAATTTATAGTCTCAATTCGCTTTAAATAATGTACCGCGTTTTAAGTAATATAATATTTCAAATAAATTTTATTTTCTGCCAGTCCTACGAACCTTTGTTGGTTGTTGATTGTTTGTTGTAGCTTGAATGATTGTCTTAGGAGAAAATCACATTTTATAGCAGAAATCGATATTTACGTTACTGTCGCCGATCATCGTGTAGTTTTTATTTTAAACCAAAAAGAATTTTTAAATTATTAACATATCTTTTTCTTAGTAAGATTGTCCTACATTTGAGTTATATTTTCTGAATATCACACCCTTCACACATATGCGTGTCACAGATTTTTAAAAATGTTAATATATTTATCAAATTTTGATGTCACCGCAAAATTATTTCTTTTCTATTTGGAAATTCAATAGGACTGGAAGGAATGATGAACTAACTCAATAGGACTAAGTTGTAACTTTTTAACATCATGAGCACCCTTTCTATTGCATGGAAAGGTAAAAAAGACACTGTTTATCTGTGTTTATGAACAATAGCCCCCCTTTTCTTATAAGTCCAATGGTTAAAAAATTCAACGATATTTACGTGTTAGTATTTATTCACAAATTAAGTAAGAGAACTACACTGTCCCCTATGGGCCAAATTGCCTCACACTCAAGCACTAGAATATGCCTTTAATTAACAGTGGAATAATTGAACAATGGCATTAAAAGTTACGATAAATCTCAGAAAGATATTTACGTTACCGATATTTACGTTACCATGTTTTAAAGTAAATAAGTATTAATTTCTAAAGCTGTTTCAACAGATTTGCGAGTGAATCTTTATGATGTAAATACTGGGAACATGAAGAAATATACACTGTTTCTTAAAATGTCATTTTTTCTGTAACAAGAGTGCAGAAATGCAAATGGAAGTGCACATGCAAAGGTGAACATTTTTACTCAATATCTTGTGCATCCGTGTGATCTGAAAATTGAATTGACATAATATTATTCACAAGTAGAATCGTGGTTTAATGATTGAATCTTTCCATTTTGAGCAATTGGTTAATATTGCATAGTTTCAAGTGTAATGCACGTTATCATTCGGAACGTAAATCTGAAACAAAACTTTCTTCAAGTCTGTATTTTGCTGTTTGTTTGAACTGATAGTGATAGTCAACTTTAAAAAATGGTTATATACACTTGAATTGTATACCAAGCTAAATATTTTGAAGAAAAAAATATCATTTTTGTAGGAAATATAATTCCAGAAAATAGGCGCTGCGTTGCATGCAGTGGGGGGGGGGGTGTTCTACATCGGGTAAAAAAAAGGAAGACGACTGTGGGTGTTGTGTGTCAAGATACTGGTTAAAATTGAATCCATTTCCATTTTTGTTGCTTTGCAAGAAATACATTTATTAACATGTATAAAATTTGCACTTAATTTTTCCCATTTGCATTGTTGCATACACATATGACTTAGGAGGTATGCGTCTATGCTTTAATGGTACTGAAAATTCAATTTACGTTATATGAACGTAGAATGTATATTGCTCTATAGAGCACATGTGATGTGCAACTGTAATTATTGACAAACTTTTTAAGGGTGGTCTTTGTTTTATTTTTGAGATTTGACGATAAAGTTTTCACAAACAATTAAGCATTTCTGGTATGTAGCAACAAGGGGGGGGAGCAGTCCCCCCCCTGCCCCCCTTTTTTTTCTCCAGCCTTACTTCAACTTCAGTAAATGTTCAGTGAAAGGCTGGTTGCCCCCACCCCCACTAATAGTGATGTGCGGAAAATATATTGTAATAATTGGTACTGAATGTAGTTGGCATTGAAAAAAGTTCGCCTCCCCCCTCTAGGATTTTCGACTTTGAGTAAGTTTTCTCATCCCGCCCTCCTTTTTTTTTTTTTTGCCTTGTCAACTTTCCAGGTAAGTAAAAAAAATTCTCTGGCTACCCCCCCCCCCCACACATACACTTTCAAAAACGTTGCTATGTGAATGACTGCATTTGAAATAATCAACAGATTAAATGGTGGAAGGGGGGGGGGGGTTATGAATTACATGAGTCCTCTATAGATAAATCATTTATAACTTGAATTTTCAATTCAACCCTTTGTAAGAACACAGATTAGAAAATTCATAAAATTCAATAATTTGAAATAAGATAATCATTTTTCCCCCGAATATACTTTTATTTTTGTATGATATCTATGTGCGATATTTACGTGATATTTAACAAACACTTCGTAATCAGGTAATGGCGAAATATTTAACCTTTTTATATTCTAAATAATGTGCGTTTCTCTGAGCAGATTAATAAAGAGTCAATTAATGTAGCATTTTAGGGAATATTATCATTATTAAGCTTATCATCGAATGTGCTAAAACTTGTTAAAATAAAAAGAAAATAATTTCATTTCAATGAAAATTATGTCCGTTTTATTTTTACTAATAATTGAATCAAAGATTGTACACCCCTTTTACAAATGTGCTTAAACGTTTCATAAATGTTTATAGTTAACAAAATTTGATGTGTATTACATTAATTTTGTATTTAAAAAAAAAGTCTTTCGTTTCCAAATATGGCTTTTCAACATCACGTAAATATCTTGGTGTAAAATTAGCCCTCCAACCGCTTTTATTTCGAAGGAGGCCAACAAAACAATGCATGAAGTATGTAAATCAAATTGCGATTTTTAATAACTATACACTTTCATGTTTCAAATGACGTATAAAAGTGTTAATTTCAGTTCACTAATTTTTTTGACTTTTCCCAAGATCGATTTGTGACTATAAATTGAGAATGCGTGACCTACTCTTCTTTCTCTCAGTCCCCTTTTGAGTACATATAATATTTTAGAATCGAAAATAAAACTCGGATTCCGGGATAATTTCGCATTCAAATTAGAGAATGAATTAAGAATATTTTTTTAAAATATAATCATAACAGACATTTCAGATTTACAGTACGCTGACAACTTTAAACTATGCATATACTGAAAGCAGTAACCAACGTAATCTTTCATGCAGAAGTGGATATGGAAACTCAAAAGTCTAATTATTTTTTTTATGTGAAAAGTTTGGATATAGACGTCTGCGACGTCATGGATACTACCTCCGCCTTTATCTCGAAAGTTCTATTCCCACTTACAAGTCAGAGTTATCTATCTTTGCTCATTGTCACTACGTAAATAGAGAAAATGAATTTATTGACGGAACCTTAAATCTCCAAAATGCAGAATCCGATTGAATAAATAATGTTTTGTATTTTTGTAGAATAATTTGTATATACATCGCTGTAATGTATACTGCGTACAATATTATTTTCTTCAAAGTGCTTAGTTGACATAGAACGGATTTTTTTTAGATATAAATTTGTAAATCAAAAACTTTCAATATACAGACTAAAACTATACAACCAAATTTAAACTAATATGCATATAGTGAATTAAGTAACTATTGAATGTGTTAATATGTTGACCTGGAGAGCGTATATATGTCTCTAACGTCATCAATACTATTTCCACCTTTATCTCGAAAGTTCTATTCCCATTCACAGGTCAGAGTTATCTTTCTTTGCCCACCTTATACATACTACGTAAATAGAGAAAAATTCGGTACCGAAAATATACAAAATGCGGAATCTGATTTAAAAACTAATTATATATTTAGTATTTGTAGAAAAATGTCTGTTTTACATAAGAATATCTTGAAAAAATATCTAAAAACAAAAAAATCAAAAATTGACCAAAAACAAATTCACTTCCGGTTCGGACAGGAAGTACTGGAAACACACGAAAACAACTTCAAAACAAATAGAATATCATGATCAAATACTCCTGTAAATTTCATATCTTTACCTTAAACCGTTTCCGAGAAAACTGCCGGACAAAAGTCCATTTTAAAATTCGAAAATCGGCCATAACTTCGGACCGGAAGTGAATTTTTCAAAAAACGGAATTTTATATAAACTTCATATATCAATCTACTTACATGAGAAAAATTGTGAAAATCTATCCAGCCATCTCTGAGTAATCGCGCTCACAAAATTTGGGAGGAATAATAATAATAATAATAAAAAGAAACAATACAAACACTATAAGTCTTCCGTTGTGAACGGAAGACTTAATTAGAAACAGAGTAAAAACAATATGTTCCCAAACTCCGTTTGGGGAACATAATATAGGTATCCGATTTACTTTTCATATGATTTCAAATTGAATGTCATGAAAATACCCTATTTTCTACATAATTCTGCTAAAGCCGTAAAGTACGGGAAAAAGAAAGTTGAAATTGATTATGACATCATAATGGATCCATTATACCTAAAAAGTTCGTGGATAGGCAAGGGCTTGCTCTGGTTTCTTCTTCCCATGTGAATTTTAAAATGTAGTGCTGAAGAATATGTTTTGCGACAATTGAATTTTTCAAAGTTAGAAATTCTTTGAGGAAAATTTATTTCGTCATCAAATATCATTTGATTTGTGTTTTCACTCTGCAAATTTCCAGACGCTAACACTATTAAATATTGTCAATTTTTGCGAAGATTCCGATAGGTATCTCTGAGTCTCCATGGACCTGCTATTTGTAGCCTGGGAAAGATCTTAATACAGCCCCCCCCCCCTTGCAGTCAGAAAACCATCCACATAGTGTCCCTGATTTATACACTAAATTGACGACGGATTTTTTTTTCCGTTTATCCCGATAATGACAAGGAGCACACGGCGGGTGTGACCGGTCGGCAGGGGATGCTCACTCCTCCATGGCACCTGATCTCACCTCTGATGTTTGCTCTGCTCCTCCTATTTTTTATTGTTTTATTGACTTTTGATCCTGAATTATGTTTGTTATCTCCATATGTTTCACTTTGAAGTCATATCGAAATCCTGGTGTGGTAACGAATTATTAAGGGAACGACTGGATGCATTATTAAACTGGTCCTCGGGAGAGAAAACTACCAGTAAATAATATTGACATGGATTGCTAATTTTTTTACTAGATGACAAATTAGTCGTAGGTCATTATTATCGTTTATATCGAGATGTATCGGGCCTTGTATAGTTATGTGGCTAAGACGAAGAACTTTGACTTGTCATTTGAAGCCAACGATCAGTTTACAGATCTCGAGAAGCCGGAGGGCGGGTGGCTGCTAGTGCAAAACGGCTTTGGGGAAATCGGCCATGTACCTGCTAGTTATGTTGAGAAGGAAGACAACGTAATTAAGCATTCATTTGTCACTTTGTTGGTTGCTATTGTTCACTGTTTGACGGTTAGCGAAGATTAGTTAAATGTTGTCTTTTAAAATGACCTAGGCTACTTCAAATGTGTGTGTAAATACGCAGTTAAAGATCCTCAACCATGTCAAGTAGGAGGAGTTGATCTTATGCAAGAAGCAATTATTTACGTGCTATTATATTTTTTTTTGCAGTAGTGTTATATTGTTTTTGAAATATGTACGTATAATTACTTCATTTTGTGCAGATTTGTTGTGTACTGCAATAATTCTGTCAGCAATGAAGCACAAATTGCATCAGTTAATCACCACATGTATGTGAAATAGTTATGTTTTATATAACTCGATTACATCTTTTATAAAACATTCCTAAGCATTCTCTTCCAAGAATGTTATCAATTTTTTCAGTCCACCTTGGCCGAGATCCTGAGCTCAGTAGATAGGGCAATACAAAATATACATTACCAGGCCGCCGCCTCTGGGACCTATACACACCATCAAAGAGAAAACCTGCAGTATGTATACAGTCTACTGAAATACATCTATATTTACAAGTACATGTATATTTATATATATTTACATTACACATTTTTAGGTCACCTGAGTAAACTCAGGTGACCTATTGCTATCCGTTTTCGTCCGTCGTCGTGCGTCGTGCGTCGTGCGTCGTGCGTTGTGCGTTAACATTTGAACATTTTCAGCTTCTTCTCTGCAACCACTGAACCAATTTCAACCAAATTTGGCATAAAGCATCTATGGGTGAAGGGGAACAAAAATTGTGAATTTCATGATCCCTGCCCCCCTGGGGCCTGTGGGGTGGGGCCAAAACCACTAAAATTAGTGCAATCTTTAAAAATCTTCTTCTTTACTCCTGGACATCAAGCAGTCAAACTGTTTGCGTGATTGTAATCAGCAATGAGTCCTCTACCAAAATTGTGAAATTCATGGCCCTGGGGTCAGGGGTTCTAGTGCTAGGGCGGGGCTAAATAAGTAGGTAGTGAAAATGCATTATTTCTTTGAAAATCTTCTTCTCTGCTCCTGGGTATTAAATAAATCAACTAAGTACATAGTTATGATGAGCAAGAGTGTCTCTACCAAAATTGTGAATTTTATGGCCCCAGGGTCAGGGGTTCTGGTGTTAGGGCGGGGCTCTATTGATTATATAGTGAAAATACATGAATTCTTTGAAAATCTTCTTCTCTGCCCCTGGGTATCAAATAAACTAACTAAGTACATAGTTATGATGAGCAAGAGTGCCTCTACCAAAATTGTGAATTTTATGGCCCCAGGGTAAGGGGTTCTGGTGTTAGGGCGGGGCTCTATAGATTATATAGTGAAAATACGTGAATTCTCTGAAAATCTTCTTCTCTGCTCCTGGGTATTTAATAAACTAACTAAGTACATAGTTATGATGAGCAAGAATGCCTCTTCCATAATTGTGTATTTTTTGGCCCCAGGGTCGGGGGTTCTGGTGTTGGGGGGGGGGGGCTCTATAGATTATATAGTGAAAATACATGAATTCTCTGAAAATCTTCTTCTCTGATCCTGGGTATTTAATAAACTAACTAAGTGCATAGTTATGATGAGCAAGAATGCCTCTTCCATAATTGTGTATTTTTTTGGCCCCAGGGTCGGGGTTCTAGTGTTAGGGCGGGGCTCTATTGATTATATAGTGAAAATGCATGAATTCTTTGAAAATCTTCAATTCTCCTCCTGGGTATTAAATAAACTTACTAAGTGCATAGTTATGATGAGCAAGAGTGTCTCTACCATAATAATAAATTTTATGGCCCCAGGGTCAGGGGTTAGGGTGGGACTGTATTGATTATATAGTGAAAATATATGAATTCTTTGAAAATCTTCTCCTTTGCTCCTAGGAAATAAATAAACTAACTAAGTACATAGTTATGATGAGCAAGAATGCCTCTTCCATAATTGTGAATTTTATAGCCCCAGGGTCAGGGGTTCTGGTGTTATGGTGGGGCTCTATTGATTATATAGTGAAAATACATTAAATCTTTAAAAAATTTCTTCTCTGCTCAATGGTATTAAGCAGATGAACTACAAATAAAGTTATGATGAATATAGTTATGATAGACAAGGGCCCATATCTTACAGAATTGTGAATTTCAAGGCCCCAGGGTCAGGGGTACCATAGAGGGGGGGGGCTGTACTTATATACTGAAAATGAATGAATGGTTTGAAATCTGCTCCTTGGTATTAATTAAATAACAAGGCCAAAGGGTCAGGGGTTCATGTATGGTAGGGGCACTACTGATTATTGCTGAATATTACTGATTAGTTGAAATGCATTTTGTGTTCCCTTACCCTGCGTATGGGTATTAAGTAAACAAATTAAGCAACTGCTAAGTGTATTGTAATGATGATCAATGGTGCCTCTTTCAAAATTGTGAATGCCATAGCATCTGGCTTAAAACATGAATCAAGTTTAATCACTGGAAAGTTGTTGCATAATGCTCAGGTGACCTATAAGGCCCATGGGCCTCTTGTTTGCATACAAAGTGTATGGAAATCTACAGCATTTTAAACACCATAAATTAAAAATAGAAAGGGGTCAAAAGGTTAAAGCATGCATTTTAATTTGACATCAAAATTGTTGTACGCTGAGGAAATGCAATTTCATAAGTAAAAATAAAAAGTCATGCTTACAATGACCAGAAGCTGTTACGTTGGCTCTAGTAACTCTAGCTTACAAGTAGGATAATACAGGGGTTTTAAGATATAATTATAAAGCACAATTATAGTCAAGGAAGAGAGTGAAAAAATGTAAATATAAGCAAATATATAACTTTGTGAAATCAGGTAATCTGATTGGTCAATACGAGGTAATACGAGGTAATTATATTTTAATAAGGACCGCTGAGAGCGAATAATGACTCGCACGAACTGCCTCATTTTCACTTTCGCTTAGTCAAACATGGAAGTTTGCAAGTTTGTATGTTGAAGGTGAGGAAGATTTAAAAGATATAGGGTGAATTCACCATGCATCGGACATATACCTTGCTTCGGACAAGTTTAGACAATAAACTCTCTTTCAACTTGAGTGTTCCGTGTATTTATTTGTTTCTGTCTTGAAGCTGAAGATTTAAATTTTTTAATGATATCGATTGTTATTATCATGTTGTGATAAAAATATCCCGAGAATGGCCATCAAAGGGGAAAAACCAGAAATTTATGATTTTGCAATTTTTAGAGTTATCGTTCTTTAAATTCGATTTCAACGGAACGAGTCAGACTTTGGTAAATTTTGTCAAAGATTGGCAATTTTACATGAATTTTAAAGAAATTTCACTTCAATGTTCGTATAATTCTTTTAAGAGCTGGTTTTTACTAGTATTTTCATTTCTCCATATATGGGACACAAATAAACCATGCATCGGACACTTTCCGATGCAAAGGTAAGCACTACCATTTTCATACAGAACCCAACTGACAGCTGTTTTTTTGCGGAAATAGAAACTCTATATTTCAGTCAAAATACAAGTTATTGATCAATTGATGTATGACATCTAGAATTTGACTCAATTTATTTCTACAAACCAGAGTATGATAACCATGAGAAAAAGGCGCGAATTACCGCATTACAAGCATTTTAAAGCATTTCTAAGGCAGAGTGAGGTATCTTGAGTCGTTCTACATTTGTGCAACGATATCGTCATTTAAACTTAAGGGTTATTTCTTAGATAAAAGATAAAAATATATCCATATCAAGGACTTTAAAGCACTGTGATAAAGGTATGATATTTTTCCAGTCCAAATACCGTCTGTCCGATGCATGGTAAATAATATCCGATCCACGGTGAATTCCAAGTTATTTTTAAAAACTTGATTTTTGAGGACATTTTCTCAATAAAAGGCATATATTTGCGTCCCAAATGAATATTTTAATCACATACTAAATGTTTAGCTCCATTTTGATAATTTTACGTCGGTAGCGATATCACTATAGAACTTGTTGAAGTACAAGGGTGTCCGATGCATGGTGAATTCACCCTAGTGAAGAACTCTGAGTCTGAGAATACAAAAGGATTAGCAAGGATATCTGTTAGCATTTTTCAGGAATAGTTAGCACATAGCATTTCATGGTTGAATTCGATTTTTCCACTCGATGAGCAGAGTCTTGACGCTGTTTATGGAGACTAAAGAAAATAAAGACAAGCATGCCATGTTTGATTGCATTTCCTCTGCAACTGTGTTAATGAGTGTGATTCTGGGGGAGGGGGTACTCTGTGTTATTGAGTGTGATTCTGGGGGAGGGGGTACTCTGTGTTATTGAGTGTGATTCTGGGGGAGGGGGTACTCTGTGTTATTCGGAGTTAGATACCTTGTAATTGTATTAATATGTTATGGGTTAAAATTTGTTACAGAAATAATTGCCTGTGAGTAACATTCAGTAAATTCTGAAACATTTATATTCTACTTATTTATGGTTAACAACAACAGCATATCACTATTTCTGTAAACATTAGAAAGATATACATCATTTGTACTAATAAATATGGGAAATTATATAATATAATAAATATGGACTCAATGCACGGCCAATATGCATTTATAATGACCCGGCCAGGATGACAGATATTGACCGAAGACACGTGGAGTATATCGACTGAGGGCACTTATTGCTTCTTAGCTATTGACCTACATTGAGTCCATATTTGTATTTTAATCACCATTTTTTTTGAGAGATATAGTCTCATAACTGCAACTGTTTGTGCAGTTAAATGTTCATAACAATGCTAATGTACATTACTCAATTTGTTTGCACACTTTGTTGCAGTTATGAGACTATATCTTTAAAAAAAATTCTTTTCTTAAATATCATTTCACCTCTATAAAATTAATAGGATATAAATTATGTAACATGTTGCAACAGATTATTATAAAAATGCTAGTTTCATTCATATATTACTTTAGAAATTTTTTTTTTGATTCAACAATTTTTTTTTTTCAGTAAACTTGGACTGCATAGAGATCATGTGTTGAGGGAACATGGACCTCAAGGAAACGTTGAGCATCATTTACATCACACTCCGAGTGATAGCGGGTCAGAGTCTAGTCATCATAGTGAACACAGCTCTCACAGCTCACCCGAAAAACATTGGCATTTAACGGGTAAGTATCTGTAGTAGAAAAAACATTGGCATTTAATGGGTAAGTATCTGTTGTAGCAAAAACATGGCATAACCTACAGAAATACATGTACTTTCACTTGCCAACAGAAAGATAAGATATTGCCTCCTTGACCTGTAGGTTTTATCTGAGAAATTGTGAATTTTTTTAACATTAATGAAAAAAAACTTTCTTGTCAGAAAAAGAAATAAAAAGTTGAGTGTAATCACGAGAGACAGTGTGCTGGTGAAAATATTATTCTCGCATAATATTAGTATTCCTATAGATAATATAGAGCAGCTAGTAACCACAATTTGTGAAAATTTTGTCTACCTCATAAAGAGGCAATGACTATCTTGCAAAAATAAGGTGCCAAGAAAATTTAGTGATCTGCAGTATTGTTCATTGAACAGACTTCACATACAGCATATACATGTACAGTGTACTTGTATATGAATTGGGTGATAGCACTGATAGGTAGTTTAACTTTATGTTCAACTTGTAAATAAATCTTATAAGACTGGTTGTGTTCCAGACTACTAACACATGAACAACTCCAACATCGATCATTACCTACCTACCTACATACCTAGTTCTTGTTGCACCTGGAGGCACATAGGGCAGGGACTAGGGATTTCCATTCCTCTCTGTTTTTTTTGCAATCTTCTCCACCTCTCCCCAGGCCATTACCATCAACATTTATACAACAGAATATTTCTAATAAATACTTTTTACTTTCTTAACTTCATATTCATTCTACATTAAAGAAAGCTTACGGAAATGCTTCAAGATTTGAGTGTAAAATTGATTTTTTTTGTAGATGTTGGACATTTGATGAAGAGGCACTCTAAGCGTCCAGCGCCCCCGCCACCAACTGCACCCCCTGATCAGTCCCCCCATACTCAGTCTCCCTGGCCACACCATACCATACCCTCCCACTCCCCACCAGAGGAACATAGATCCCCCCACTCCTCCAAAGGATCACTGAAGCATTCAAGTCCACACTCTCAGCACCACTACGTCAAGCACAAAGACCAGAGTCCCCACTCCTCCCAGGGGTCAATATCAGGGTCACTTTCATCCCAAGAGTCACTGAGGCAAAAGGGCATCAGTCCACACTCATCTAAAGGGTCCTTGCAGCATTCGTCCTCTCAGCAATCTGCAAAAGCCAGACTTTTTCATGACCCAGAAGATAAGGAAGCCCAGGACAATGGCTGGGTACATGTAGACGAGACTGACGGTAAGGCAGTGTCCGTTACTGAAGGTCCGACTGTACCAGAGTCTAGTGCTACTCCTCGAGGGGCCTCTATAGAGAGTGTGGAATCCCCAGACCATTCTACGGGAACATCAAACCTGTTGTCGGTCACTGACAACAAAATGCTGAAGTCCGAGAGTGTGATCTCCCTGTCGTCTCGGCTGTCCATCTCCAATAGTCCGATCAAACAGCTGGACAGCCCCAGTGTTATCAATGTTAACACCATTCCCCTGCCCTCTAATCTGGCCACCGAGCTCGTTAGTGAGGTGAGGAGACACACGAACCTGAGCTATGATAAGTCCTGTCTGGCTGTGGAGGTGGTGCTCACTCACATCTCCAACAAAATGCCCCAGGCTGCTGGTCTGATGGAGAAAATACTCTGTACATTCCAAGAGGTAAGTTATTTATCAATCAACACAATAAAATAAATATTAGATTTCTGTCAAAATTTTATTTTGGAGTTTTGTATTTCAAGGTTTACATGGAGGTAGTGTGTATTTTATGTGTTTGACAAAAAATTTGACTGCTTTAATACACTAACGGTGTATCTGTATGTGTAATAGGTAGTGTGAAAATAAATCAAATCTTGTTTCTCATAAAAAATTATAAGTATCTCAGATTGGACATAAAGGTACATATGTAGTTTACATTACACACTAGTATTTTTACATCTGATAGTGCACTGTAACTCAAAGCTTGTTGTTTTACACATATTTCTCACAAATTTGATATTTCTGTGTGAAACTGAGACAAGTAGTTCAATAATTTTCAGAATTTTCACTATTCATTTAAGGATATATGGGTAATGATTTATCATTTTATTTACTTTATCATTGATAAATCAGGATGTCTGCTATTCTTGAATGCAATGATGCCATGAAAATTATTTTACTAATACAAACATTTACTAATTCAAGAGTACAGAATGTTGGTTAATTTTTAACTTGCATTTGAAACGGAGGAGAAATGACCCTCTGATAAGGGGGGGGGGGGGGGGTTAACTCTAAATTCATTAACATGATTCTTAAATTTTTCTTCTTTAAAGGATGATAAAATTTGATATTTCAGAAAATTTGATCTTTTGAAAAGAAAATATTTAGCAGTTGGTCATTTTATCTCTAGTAGCTTAGTTTTGATGTCGACAAAATGGTATACACTTGCCACTGTAAATGGTATACACTATACTGTAAATCACTTTTTATTCACGAGAACTTTATTCTCGACAATGTGCTCGCGAAATTTTAATTCTTGCATATAATAGTATTCCTTAAGAATATATAGAGCAATAACCACAATTCGCAAAAATTTTGTCTCGCTAATCAAGAGTCAGTGACTATCTCGCGAAAATAAAGTGTCGCGAAAATTTAGTGATCTACAGTAATTGAGTATAAGGAGATATTTAATGCAAAATAAAAATCTGTTTTGATCATCAGCAACGTAACCAACATACAGATGTATTGTGCATATTTTGCTAAGTTGAATGCATGGACCATAGCATTCTTTTCCAAGTATTTATTAAAATAAATGTTCAAAAGCATTTTAAATGAATTTTGCATGGAAACAAAAAATCCTAATATTTGTATGAAGCAGTAATTGAATGATACACGTGTTTGCATGTTGAAAGTGTGACTCAGATATCTGCCTGAGATTTAATATATACACTGTACTTCCAGTTGTACATTCCGAAACATACACTTAAACTTTGGTATCTCAAACACCAAGAATATGTTTTAAGTGATTTGTAAGTTCCAACTGATTAATCGTTAAGTATTTTACCATCCATATCTCAACTCATTAGACACCTTTATTTTTTTTCTCTGTCCCATACTGTTTGAGATCATAAGGTTTGACTGTATTTTAAATTAAATGTCGGTTGACTTTTTTTATCATGTAAATGTAGAACGTTAAAAGAAAAAAAAATAGGTTTAAATTATTGATTTAGATATATATATTGATGTTTATTTTTCAGGCCAGCACTGCTTCTGAAGACGACCTGAGTCACGATCACGTCCGTCTCCGAGAACTCCTGGAGAAGATCACAGAGTGTAAAGAGGATTCACAGCAGAGGAGCTGGGCCCTCCATGAGGACCAACACATAATATCAGGCTACATTGAGGAGCTGCTGTCAATACTGGTAATATATATGTAGGACTCCAAAGTGCGATGGGACTCCAAAGTCCGATGGTCACGCCTAAGTCCAATGGTCTACGCCAGACCCCGATGGTTTGACACACCAAACCCCGATGGTGCTGAAAACAATTAACGTTTATGACGTCATAATACTAATGCGGCAAACTACAATGCCGCACCATGCAAAGATTTTAAATAAGTATTAATAATTATCATTATGTGAAAACTAACCGTATCTCTCGGATAGGTGAGAAACTAACCCTAATCGCTCGAAAAGTGTGTAGGCCTAACAACTATATAGATATTTAGATATCTTGGGTGGGTGCGATACTAACCCTAATAACTCGACTAGTACGCGAGGACTAACCCTCATTCAATTAAATTAAAAGGACTAACCCTTATCAGTTGAGTGGTGTGCCAGGACTAATCCTAATATCTCTGAAACATGAAAGCAATACACAAAATAAATAAAAGCATATGCAAGGATAAATTCGGAAATGATGGCGTTTGAATGCAGGAAAACGGCTCCAAGGATTGACGTTGAATTATTGTGACGTCATAAACGTCAATTGTTTCTCCGCACCATCGGACTTTGGCGTGTCAGACCATCGCACTTTTGCGTCGCACGTCTCATAGGAAACCAGCCATCGGACTTTGGCGTGACCATCGGACTTTGGTGTCCGTACTGACAACAAACCATCGGGGTTTGGCGAGACCATCGGACTTTGGCATCACCATCGGACCTTGGAGTCTTACATATATAATAATTCATAATATATAACACATAATATATAACACATAATATATGACACGTAATATATAACATAATATATAACATAATATCAGGCTACGTTGAGGAGCTACTCTCAATACTCGTAATATATATAATAATTCATAATATATAACACATGATATTAGACTACCTCGAGGAGTTGCTCTCAATACTGGTACATGTAATATATATAACACATAACCTCAGACTACCTTGAGGAGCTTCTATCAATACTTATAATACATGTACATATAACACATAATCTCAGGCTACCTCAAGGAGCACCTGTTAATACTGGATATATTTGTGTTTATGCCTTGAAATCTAAAATGTGTAGGGATTGTTATTTTAATGACATGAGTGCATACCTTTCGTTTTTTTCACACTCTTGGGCAATCACTGCTAAAGCATTTTAACATTATTTCTTGGTCAACGATTACTAGGTATGTTAGATTTGGGCCACACTCATATTCAGATGTTGATACATTATTGTATCTTGCTTCTGATTATTTCTGATATAGATATTATGTTTGTTCTGCTCTAGTTTACTACATTTTACCTTTCTTTATAACAGGAAAATGCCAAACCTTCTACATGCCGCCATGCCATAGCATCTGATGGTTACGAATGTATTCACAACTTAGTGCAGTATTATCAAATGGTATGTATTACACAGGGTTAAAAAAGCATCATCTAATGGTATGTATCACACAAGCCTCATGCAATGCCACCACTATGGATAATACATATGTACTGCATATAAGTAATAAGTAGTATTGGTTGGTATTTATTTTCCTGACTTAATTCAGTGTCATTAATAGTATATTTCATATGTACAGTTTGACCTATCCCTAAGGTAGTCTCTTTAGATGTTAAGTTACGTCATTAAATATAGTTAAATGATAATAATTAACCTGGCTTATTTATCAGTTTTCAATTGTGACGAAAGTATTATGCATTACAAGCACATTTCTAAGACAAGGGATGTAATTGTAACAGCATTTATACTACTGGCATATATATATATAAAAGTCATAATGAACTCCATTCTAGATTGTGTAATATTTTATAAGAAATAAGATACACGTACATGTAACTATCAAATATTTTAATAATTTTAACCATTTTATTTTTAGTCAGCAGTGACTCTTTTAAGAATACAGGTCTATAAATGTGATTAAATATGAAAAATTTGTTTTTAAGGAGGTTCGCCTTCCCTTAAGGATTTCCCTGCTGAAGGTTTTCGGAGCCCTTTGTAATCTGGAGTCCTCCATTATTTCTCATCTGCTGTACTCCATATTGCCTTTAGAACTAGTCTCGGAAATACGCAACCAAAATCAAGGTACCGTATTTTGGGGAATACAATACGCACTTTTTTCCTAAAATAAATTACTGTGAGAAAGGGATGCGTATTTTACATCACAATGGGAATTTGACAAGTTTTTCTTTCAGGTGAAACACGGCTATCATACGACGCTGAATTTCGTGTGAGAGCAACACAAACAATTGGACAACAACGATATATCGGGAAAGTCGTATACCGCAGTATTACCTAGAGACATATGCAATTTCTTTTGTTTATTGCCATATTTTAAACTTCGGAAAGTTATTGTTGGAAGGTATGCTTCTTAAAAATGTCACTTTCACAATCTTTTGATACCAAAATAACATGAAAAAGTAAGTTAAAAGTAATTTGAGCTGCATGTTGATTGTCTCCGAGGAGGCCACCATTACCGATGTTATTTTTAGACGTTAACTCATGCTTATGTCACGTGTTTCCGTAATGATAGTGCACATGCACCTTATCTGCCAGACAAAGTAATAAATAATTTTTTAATGAAATACAATAAAATAAATATTAATTTTAGGTTTAAAATAACTCATTGATAATCTGCAACAATATTTAACACCCCTCCATACGTCCCAATGAAAGGAAGCCAATGTTGTGCGCTTGTCAAATGATAATTACCTATCAACACCCCTCGGGGCAATTAAATGTCTACCGACTCCAAAGCAATGTTTTTACAGTTACAGCACTGATTATTTACTGCCATGTTAATTGCTTTGATTATTTTCTTTGTTAAAAAGGGGGGTCGGTTTATGACCTTTCGTATGTGTGAGCATGTGTTGATTACGGCACTTTAAACAATTAAACACTTGTTAAATGTAATTTTACCTTATCTTATACTTATCGGCCTCTTGTTTAAATAATCGAGAGTTGACAAATGAAATATAAATTATGCTAAAACTTTTAATAAAATTGGTATCATTTAGAAAATAAGATATCCGCGAAGATTTAGAAGAGGAAAATCGTAGTCTTCTTAAAGAAATAAATACTTTGATGTTTCAATTTCGTTTCCTGTTAAAATATTGTCAGATAATTTTCAGCATGATTATCTAGAACCTAAATTAAATATGACAACTGATAAAACTTTCGACAATATCTCTTGCTTTGTTGAAATAAAATTATTTCATCTAAGAATATGGCGACGCATTATTTCAAAATCACCGTAACTATTCTTTAAAAAAATCTGTTAATACTTTTACGCAATATTATCTTGTACTTTGTTGAAATAAATGAATAAATAATTTTCTCCAGATTGCCGCGATATGGAATGTCAGGATTAAGAGAAGTTATAAAGTGTGTATTTTAAAAAAAAAGTGTGTTCAGTAAATTTTTGACACTTAATCCTCGCGCCGATTTTTGTAACAAATTACCGCGATTTTCAAAGTTCAGAACATCGCTTGGTAAATTTTTCTGTTGCGTATAATACATCCGAACTGAGTTTTTTCCCCCAGTTTCAGACTCAAAAAGGGGGGTGCGTATTTTACATCAATGCGTATTATACTCGGCCAAACACGGTACTAGGAGGATTAAGAATCATCACAAATAATGGAAACAAAGTGACAGTTCAGAGAATGCTCTTTACTGATAAATTTTTCTTTTGTTTGATTGTGTTCATTCAAATTCTAAAAGATATTAAAGTAGAACGCATAGGGACTTTTGTATGAATTTTTCCACCTCTTTGTTTATGTGTAAATTGCTTTCTAAAGAAGGTGTTTAGTTAAAATAAAACATTGAAAGTTTAGTCACTTTTTTTATCAGTGAATTTTTTTCCTCTTATTTTTTAATTAATTTGCATATACATGTGTTGTAGTGTATATTTTTAGAATTTTCTTTTCTTGTATTTTGTAGAAGCTCAGAGACTAAGTTACGTAACTGGAGTTTTGACCATGATATTTTGTACAGGAGAGCCAGTGCCTGCTAATCTTCATGGTATAAAAAATAAAATTGAAAAATACAATGTAATTGATTAAATAAAACTGTAGTGATTGACACATGGAAAGCTCATGTGAGCTTCTTGAACCCAAATTTATCTACAGTAGCTGAAGAGTCTTTAACAGAAAGTTTTAGCTTAATGGACTCATGGGAACATTGGTCATGTTAATAGTGAAAATGATGAAAAAAATGAAAGGAGAATAAAGGTGCACAACAAATCTAATCAATGAAGTTTCTTGTATTCTTAAATTAATACAAATGTATTTTTTGCCACCGTTATGTTATTTACAAATATGTATATTATAATTTGTTGATTTATGCATGATAGACACCATGAATGAGAATTTCCTGGATGAAGTGTTGGAGATGATAGAAAACCCAGCCTCGCTGGACCACGATGACCTGTGTACTGATTCACTGGTCACTCTACTTCTGGCTTATAATCTCCACTTCCCCTACCAGGAAGAGAATGACATCATGTCTTTACTCGCCAAAAAGGGAACTGTCAAGGTCTTCACGGAGAAACTCTTGGAAATCTTCAATAGAGGAGGTATGCTATAAACCAACTTTTATTTGCGTTTGAGAGATTTTTCGTGAAGTTCTCGAGAGACTCGTCATCGCTGTAAACTGTTTCTTAAAGTCTATGTGTCTATTAACAACAGAACCTGAAAAAGGCTTGATCAAGAAAATTATTGTTTTGAACTAGTTTACCCCCAGTAAATTGCGAAATAAAGTCGTCACCAATAAAAGTTGGTTTACAGTAAAAGTAGAGGACAAAAATTTTGTCTCATTTTCACAGGTGGCACATGTAAAATTAGAATTGTAAAGTAATTTAGAACTAAATATTACTTTCTTATATGCTTGAAAAATGTAGCATTATTGCTAACTATCTCACCAGAAGGCACACTATGCAAATTTTCCGAACATCCCTTTGGTATCATCTCTTCATCTCATAAAGTAGGTGTAAAAATTTATGCCAAATAAGTTTATGACAATGTATTGATATTTTATTGTACATTGAGTAAAGTTGAAATGGAATAGGTATCTTTAAGTCATGAAATTTTAAGTAAACCATAACCATTTACTCTTGAAAATTTCAAGACTCCTTGATTTCTTACTTTTTGTAGATTTTTGTAAAATGTTACATTGACTGATTTAACAGAGATAGTGTTCTCTTTCAGAGGATCCAGTGAAGATGTTTGATCACCTGACCTACCCTGTCCAATCACAGGTCAAGTTTATGATTGACATGTACAGCCAGCCAGGCACCGCCTCCCTTCTGTATGTTAATGACGCCAAAGTCCTGATAGACATCCTGATACGATTCCTTACTGACCTACAACCAGGAGACAAAGTAGGGGACTAGGGCTTACTCTCATTCTACATCAAATGTGTACTAAATATAAGAATTTATTTGACATTTTTTTCTTTCTTTCTTAATTATGTATGTGTAATATTACTTTATGCAAAAATTAGTGTCTGACTGAAACTCTGCACATACAGTACATGACATGTAGTGCATGTGTACATAGTTTTAAAATGGACATTTCCATAATTATGATGAAAAAAAAAAAACTTATTGGAAGGAAAATTTATTGATATTTTTAAACTAAACATCAGCTCTTAGCATCATAGCCTGTCAGCACCAATCTTTGTATTATTAACAAGATTTTTTTCTATTTTATTTATCTTGACATGTACATGTAGATATAAACATGTAATATTTCTATCAGTGTTTCTAAACTTTTAATGGATCCATCACTTTTGTCATTGCAGCTCCGGTCTTCAATTCTCATTCTGTTGAAACTCCTTGTGAAGAACTCAGATTACTTTGAGCACCAGCACAAACTGAGTGAACTGCGAGAGTGTTTGATGACGATCAGGAAAGAGGAAGAGGAAGCTACAGCTCAGGACAGGAAGGAAGTAGAGGTTATCCTGGAGGAATTAAATAAACACATGGGGGACAAAGGGAAAGTGAAAGTAGAACACTGAAGGAAGGAAGGGAAGATTGCATTGTGGGTTTAAGAACCTTACAGGAACAAAGTGATAGCCATGGCAGTATGCTGTCAACTTTTCCATATGCAGTAGGAAATTAGAAAAGGAAAAGGGAAGTTACTGTACTTACTCAACATTAGTTTATTTAAACACCATGGTTGTATTCACAAGTTATAGCATTTCCTTTATATAGCTGTATTAATCTGTATAAACCTGTAAAAATTCAGCTTTTAAGGGTGCACAAGTTTTATTTTGTGTTTTCACAGAGTGAAAATGTTAGATGCTGTGAAGTTCATACTGTGTTTGAATAGTAGATTTCTGTGTTAGTTATAGATATATGTGCTTTGTAACTTATTATGATATATGTGCCATATTATTTTGATGTATATCCCAATTTAAACAATATTTTCTTTTGGTCATTATAAATGTCCAAAAGTTGTGTTGTAAACTTTAAAGTTTCTTACTGTGTTTAAAAAAAAATTATTTGTAAACTGAATACCTGCCAAAGAAATAGTCATTGTCCTGCTACATTTGCAATGTGCCCAGCTTTTTTCATAAAGATTCTCTTGCATTATATTCCAGTGTTGTTACATACAGTCAGGCAGACTGAAGTGTAGAGTCTGAGAGTTTTGTTTTATTACACATTATAATTTATTTGCAGTGAGATAGCCAGTACACAGACAGTACAGTGTTTATAGGACAGAGTTGTTCAGCAGTGTAGGAATCGTATTAAGGAGTTTTTAGTGATTTTATTATCTATTGATTATATAAAAGACTGTTTGATTTTATAATATGATATTACATAGGTGGTTTTATATCATTATAGGAATTAAGTGCTTTATATTCACTTTCCTCTACGTTCAAAACTTTCAAATGCTGAATTGAAAAAAGTCATTGGCATTATTGTACTTTCCTTTTTAATTTTCACAGATTAAAAATGATTAGAATATTGTTTCTATGTGACATTTGTTAGATTACTTTTGTTTTTTTGAGATATAGGGATAGAATTCTATGATTTTGAAAAATTCTACATTTAATATAATTTAACTATTTTAAATTTGGTGGATTAAAACTTTTGTTGTAAACCAGGATGCACAACCTTTTAATGAAAATGAGGAATACAGTGCAAAGTTGCACTAATCAGCAAGTATTTACCGGTATTAGATGTAATTTATGGTACCGTTATACATATTCTCTATCTTGTCCAAAATCTAAGGTTAGGGTATTCTTACGGACATTCAGATGTGTAACACTGAATCGTTTAATAGATAAATAAACTTTATATACAGAAAGAATTTTATGCAAAGCAAAGAAACTGACAAGTCTGTAAAACACGTCACATTTTGTTATTACAAAATCGAGATGTATTGTTAAAAAAGAATTGTGGTCCCCCGCTTTCGGTTTCTTTGTGGATGAGATGTTATTTTTTATGACATATTGTGTCTAATATGAACATCCTATCATATGTCATTTCTTAGAAATTATCATTGAAGCTGATTTTTTTGGAAGGATGAAAACCCTAGTCTTGACCGTTAAAAAGTTATGGCCAAAGTAAAAAAGTTTTTTTAAAAGTAGGTCAACTCCAAGGTCAAGATCAAAAGGTCAAATTTATTTTTATTCAATGAAAGGTTTTCTCACAAGGATTACATATGTGAAGTATGAAAGCCCTAGCCCTTACTGTTCAAAAGTTATGGTCAATGTTAAAGTTTTTTCATAAGTACGTAAATATTTAAGGTCAAGGTCAAAGTTACTGATATCCAATGAAAGGACTTGCCACAAAGAATACATACGAGGGTTGTCCCGTTAAATCGTGGACAAATTGTCTAGTTTGAAAAATAATCATCACTGCGTTCTGAAAGTTTCACTACTTTTTAGTACATATATTATAAATATTCATAGCAAATTTCAAATAGATATGTGCATAAATAAATAAATTGTGATATTTTATGTTATGTACTGTAGCGCCCTACGGCGCACGGATGATAACGTCGACGTGTCTAAAACAGCGTCACGCTTCATGTTTGCTAAAATAAAGTTGGATATGCCCCACTTAAATTTAGAAATTTTATTGATTTACATACGTGAGTGTTTATTACCAGTTAAGGAACCAATGTGGCACACTCATGTGATGTTCTGAATATTTATGAGCAAGTTACGGACAGTATTCTCACCATCAGTCAAGTAAATGAGAATCTCATATCGACGGTCGACAGTGACAGCGTCTTTTACTATTACAATGGCAGTCTGTCCGCATGTTTTGTACTATCTGGGGACTCAATCAAGAAGACTTTGTTAAGAAAACGTCCATTTTATTTGTATACTAAAAGTCTGGTGATATTTTTCATATTTTTGTTCTTCCGCATTCATTTAAATTCTTTTAAAGTGTCATTAAAACATCCTAATCTAACTGAACTGCTCTCCGGTGCGCCGTAATGTCATGAAACGTCGCCATTTTTCGTGTATTTTGTATACAACTTTTCCATTTCGAATGCTCGGGAAACAGCCAAAATTTAACCAAATGCCTTGAAATTTTCAAAAAGACGATAGAATTGATTAAGGAATCGAATTAGGATAATTTTCATCCTAATCTTATGCATTGAAAACTTTTATTACGAATGAATACTTGTATATTCTCTAATACAACCTTGTTATTTTTACCGTGCGCCGTAGGACCGTACCCTGTGCACCTTCAAGCAGAATAAAATCTTTATTTTTGTATATATATTATCAAAAACATTATGATACACTTAAATATGATGAATAAACATTTACTGAAAATTTCAGCTTAGTGCGCCCATTACTTTTCGAGAAAAACGCTTTGTCTACGATTTTACGGGACAACCCTCGTATATTAAATAAAAAATTCCTAGTATCAACCGTTAAAAAGTTGTGACCAAAGTTAAAGTTTTTTAAAAAAGTAGTTAAAACTCCAATGTCAAAGTCAAAGGGTCAAAGTTGTTGGTATCCAATGAAAGGTCTTCTCACAAGTATTACGTATGTGAAGTACGAAAGCCTTAGTTCTCACCGTTCAAAAGATATGGTCAAGGTTAAAGTTTTTTCATAAGTACGTAAATCTCCAAGGTCAAGGTCAAAAGGTCAAGGTTGTTGGTATCCAATGAAATGTCTTGCCACAAGAAATACATATGTGAGATATAAAAGTCCTAGTATCTACTGTTAAAAAGTTGTGACCAAGGTTAAAGTTTTTTAAAAGTAGTTAAAACTCCAGGGTCAAGGTCAAAGGGTCAAAGTTATTGGTATCCAATGAAAGGTCTTCTCACAAGTATTACATATGTGAAGCACGAAAGCCTTAGTCCTCACCGTTCAAAAGATATGGTCAAGGTTAAAGTTTTTTAATAAGTACGTAAATCTCCAAGGTCAAGGTCAGAAGGTCAAGGTTGTTGTTATCCAATGAAAGGTCTTGCCACAAACAATATTTAATCATGTGAAATATGAAAGTCCTAGTATCTACTATTCAAAAGTTATGGCCAAAGTAAAAGTTTGGAATTTTTGTGTAAAAGTGGGTCAAACTCCAAGGTCAAGGTCAAAAGGTCAAATTTGGTGGCACCCAAAGAAAGGTCTTGTCACAAGGAATACACATGTGAAATATGAAAGTCATAGCTCTACTAAATCAAAAGTTATGGGCAAGGTTAAAGTTTTTGTGACGGACAGACTGACAGACGGACAGACTGACAGACTGACGGACAGACGAATGAGATTTAATGTCCCCTCGCTTTCGCGAAAGCGGGGGACAATAAGAGCCAGGACTCAAAGGGATATTGTATGCTTTGTTGTGAAGTGTAATTGAAACTCAATAAATACAACTCACTAGAGTGTGGAATATTTATTTTGTTGTCATCTGTGCAGATGCTTAAACTGCATCTGTGTCATGTTTATTGTATGTTATTAGAGGCAGCCCTTAGTAGGTAGTGTTGTAGGAAAGAAGAAATGATAAGAAAATAAACGTCTGGAGAGGGAATCAAACCTTGGACTCCTGTATCATTGATCAGGTGCTTTATCAAATGAGCTATCCAGATCAATATCCACACATCAAGCCGAAACTTCTACAGTTGTCAGATCCAGCATTTCTTTGTTTGTAATCTTAAGATTTAAATATATTTTTTTAAAATATGCAAGCAGTATTCAGTTTAGCATATTGTTTTAAGATTTTGGTATTTTTTTTTATGCCAGCAATCACAATTTTAAAGTCATATATGGTGTATTTTTGATCAAAAATACATTCAGACTAACTAAAACTAAAAAGATCTTTCTATTTGTTTTATTACTTTATATTAAGATAGGACTTTCCTGAAAATTTGAATCAACCACGTTTCATAGGTTTCAAAAATTTTAAACAATAATCTATTAATATCCGACTTGGAATTTAAATAACAGACACAGTTTAAATCGTGGGTATATTCAAGTTTAAGCATCTGCACAGATGACAACAAAATAAATATTCCACACTCTAGTGAGTTGTATTTATTGAGTTTCAATTACACTTCACAACAAAGCATACAATATCCCTTTGACTCCTGGCTCTTATTTAACAATACATCTCGATTTTGTAGTAACAAAATGTGACTTGTTTTACAGACTTGTTATATTATTTATGAAAATAAATCCAAAACTCTTAATAATTCTCAGATACAGTCAAAACTGCTATAGCGACCCACTGTATTAAGCAACTCACTGTCACATGTGACCGTAAAAATCCCCCCCCCCCCAACGCTTTTCCCTATATATTCTACCTGCATTAAACGACCACCTGTCTAACGCGACCAACAACTGTGATTTTTCTGACCAATTTTTGCATTTTCAAGCAATTTTACTTGAATTTAATCAACTTTGGATTGTGTTTTATCATCACTGATCGATGAATATGATAACCAGGAGATCACCAGTGGAGGTGACACATAGCTGTGAAGGTGTCCAGCCCTGTAGTCTGATCACCTCCTCTGTCTGTCCATTCTTCACTTTATATACAGAACTTTCCAATCAGAGTACACTAGATCCCCATCACTTGTCAAGGCTAATTCATGTGGCCATTCTTCTGATTTTGTTTTGAATGTCTTTATTATTGAGCTTTGAATATTAAGACATTTCGTATCAATGACTTTCCTTGCCCTTATCCAGATTTCTCACCACCGAAACAGATAACACTGCAAAGCTTATCATACCCTGCATCTATAGCAGTTATAAGTTCAGGTTCCTCCAACAGTTCTTTGATGGATGTTTCTGGTTTCTTCATTGTGTAACCACTTTCATCAGCTGTAGTGGATAAGGGTTTCAGGGATCTAAACAATGAGTAGAACTGATCTGTATCTGTTGTCGTTGGACTGAACGTTGGCAAAGATACTAAAACTTTGGGAGAAAGTTTGCTGAATTCTTTGGTTTGGAAGATCTATTTCATAGTCCGTTCAATTCTTCATTCAATTCTTCAATTCTATGCAATTCTAGCAACGTTCCTTTTATCCTAAATTTTAGTAGTAGCAACGCTCCTTCTATCCTATATTTTAGTTAATTCCATCCAAATAATTTTGCAGCATGCTCATACATGTATGCTTGATATCTGAGTTTATATGCCTTTTTCTAATTCTTCATATGTGAGGAAAACTAAGCTTTCTAATTCGTCCGTATCTTTTCTAATTACTCCTTTTTTGCATTATAAACATCCGAAAGGATTGAAATTTTATGTCCCTTGTGTGTATTCGATATTATGGAACAAAAAGAACATACAGAAATATCGCATTCTTCACAATGAAATTTACATCTTTTCGTTTAATGTGTTGTACATATAGGATAAATCAAGGTTGATTTGCTCTGCTGGACTGGGACTATTTTATCTTTATCATAGTCATCACAAATATTCTTCCCTGTACATATAACGCACAAGTTGACTTGACAAAAATTACAGTACATCTGTACTATTGCGTCTTGGCAAAGGTCACATTGAATGTTATCTTGGACATTTTTGCTGGGATTCATGCTGAATCTGAAATACAAATGAATAGACAGTTTTATTAATTGATATATATTATTTGGAACTGGGTTTAAAAATGAAAACAATTTAATATACAGAATATGAAAAAAATAATTATATTGGTTTGACAAATATTGATTATTAGCGACTTCAGTTTGAAAAAAAAATTGTTTTTTTCTTTTCATACAATAAAATAACTATTAATAGGGATGGGTATCGCCAAAAATTTCATATTGAGATGTATCACGATTTTTCACACAATATCACGATAATATCATGATATTTTTAAAAGCAGTTTTTACAATAATTTTATATGAAAAGTCATTATTTTTCTAAAAAATATGCTAGAAAAACAAAATTTGACTTTCTTGAAATTTTTATGTATATAAAATCAATTATGTTTGGACGGTAATATGCCACTCTTTTCACTTTTTACATTTTTTTATACTTTCTGTAATTGTAATTTGAAAGATTGAGCAAATAAATGAATAATTTCTGGACTGTATAATATGTACCTAAAGATCGGTATTTAGGTCTCCTTATCACGCAACAAAAAATCGCGATATACCCTAATTAATAATATGTTTAATATTCGAAAAAAATGCTCCATTCTTCTAAAAAACTAAAATATAATATTGTACAAGTTTAAAACACCACTTCTATTTTTGAGTTAACATAATTTTTAAGAAATCAATAATTTCATTTGAGATACTAGTATATCAAAGTACACACCCCCTACATTTATCATGCTAAAAGAAATTAAAACGCCTTTTTTTGGAATGCTAATTTAGTAACTTTCATCTATAATTTGATTATTTCAAACTTTCATGCTAAAAGAAGTTTCCTACATATAGAGTTACCTCTCTTTCTCTGCCCTTTAAATCCGAATAACTAGGATACAAATTGTTCTTAACAGGACAAGTGCATTTTAATTAGTAATTAGAAATCAATTAAATGAGGTTGAGACCACTAAATTTTTTCACATCAGCATAAATTTGTATGTTATATTAGCTACCTTCATAACATCATAAAAATCCTTACAAAAAAGATACATTGCGGGTTCCAGCAAATGTTCAACAAAGCCTCTATCGTTACTCCTCACTAATATATTGACAGTAGTGAAGGATAAACTTCAAGTGTACTGTGCAACAGCATATTTAAGAAGTGGCGTGAATCAGATGTGGATACTAGAAAATTCCAAAGAACGTTTGGACAATTTGAAAACACAAGAATTTACCAAAATCAACACATTAAAAACTTACGATTTTTCAACTTTATACACAACCATTCCCCACGATGAATTAAAGTCCAGGCTTTTTGATATCATTGACAGCTGCTTTTTCAATATAAATGGAACTCATAAATTAACTTATCTTGTCACTGGTCATTTGCAAAATTATTTTGTTAAAACACATTCTGATTGCACACACAAGTATTCTGAAGTTGACATCAAAGAGATGCTTGAGTTTCTGATAGACAATATCTATGTGGTTTTTGGAGACCAGGTATTCCAACAATCTATTGGAATTCCCATGGGTACCACTGCCCTCTGTTATTAGCAGACCTATTCATATGAAGAATTTGTGCAAAATCTTCTGCGTAAAAAGAGGAAAACACTTGCTGTGGCCTTCAACTCGACATTTAGATATATCGACGACGTATTGTCAATTAACAATGGTCATTTTCATTCCTACGTCGATACGATATATCCAGGTGAGCTTGAGATAAAAGATACCACGGAGTCTGACACATTTGTTTCACACCTGGATATTTTACTTGAAAAAGATGTTAATGCCTATCTAACAACCAAGCTACATGATAACCGTGATGACTTAAACTTTTCTATCGTCAACTTCCCTTACTTATGCAGCAATATACCTTCATACATGTAACCTGCGTACGGTGTGTATATATCTCAGTTGATTCGATACGCAAGAGCATGCTCTACGTACGAACAATTTCTTAAACGAGGTAAATTATTGACAAGCAAGTTGATGAAACAAGAATATCAACAGTGTCGTTTAAAGTCATCATGTCGTAAATTCTATGGTCGATACAACAATCTTGTCAGCAAATACATTTTATCATGGAGACAAATGCTGAATGAAGTTTTTCATACTAATTGTTAGTCCCTTATTTATACACTGAATTGACGACGGATTTCTCCGTTTTACAAGCAGCACACGGCGGGTGTGACCGGCCATCATGGAACGCTCACTCCTCCATGGCACCTGATCCCACCTCTGATGTTTCGGAGGTCCATGTTTTCTCTGCTCCTACTTTGTATTGTTTTATGGACTTTTATATTGAATGCTGTTTGTTATCTCCATATCCTTCAACTTTTGTACTTTATTGACTATTGAATGAGTTATCGTTTAGTCAAATGCTTACTGATTTTGTCATACTAATTGTTATGCCATTATTTACATACTGAATTTTCAACGGAGCGTTCTGTTATTTCCTGGCAAGAAGGACACGGTGTGACCGGTTAGCAGGGGATGTTCACTCCTCTATATGGAACCTAACCCCACCTCTGATGTTTTAGAGGTCCTTGTTTGCTCTGCTCCTATTTTGTAATGTTTAATGAACTTAAGTAATGTTTATTTGACTTGAATACTGTTCGTTATTTCCAGATGCATGGTGGGCTACTACAAGTTTCAATACGAACTCAATTTTGAAGAAAATTTAGGGCAATTTGAATTGTTCCTAGAAGCTCATTTTTATTTTTTTTTTATATTTATGAAAGGAATGAGTGTATTTTTCATGTGATATACATGCGAGTAGTATTAGACAGTACAAGGTACTCTTCAATTTCATCAAAATGTTTTATGAAAATGCAAAAGTCAGAAACGTACAGTATTTGAAGCAACTATAATCATATGTTTGACGAAAACATCTTTACGTAAAAAAGTGTCTTTCATAAAAGCTAGTGTACCCAACCTGTTAAACAGCACCAAAATCAGCACAAATTTTTAATAATTGAAGATTTTGAAATGATCATAAATACCTGAAATCCCTAAAAGGCGTACTCTGTACAGTAAAATCAGCATAAATTGTTGCATTTTTAATACTTTAATAAAAAAAATGTAGGGTGTTAAATTTACTGTGTCAGGGTATAAAGAGTATTTTTGAAAGCATGTCCTGAACAATATGCTTATAAAATACAGTATCACGTTTCACGTCACAATGGGTTTTGTATGAGAGTAACGAAGTTAAAAAGAGTAGATTCAAATTTTAATACAATGTAAAACATTGATAGTGATTTAAAAAAAATAGGATAAAAAGAATCTCCGATGATGTATTCTTGCATATGATAAAAGTACTTGCATATAGCAAATGTCAAGACACTGTACTATAGTGACACCTGCATAACTACACAGTAAAAGAAGAAAGCAAAATCCGGTTAAAATAATATTATCTATTTTTGAATTTAGGTGAAATTAACTAAATGCTTGATGCCGTGGAAAAAAAAGAATCAATATTTTTGGGGGGTTACTAGTATATATTTGCGATTGATAGGAAAATACTGCTTCAGGGGATTTAATTTACTAGTGGTTAGTCAATCGTGATTATATACTTTCTAAACCTAATTGACAGTATTCAAATGTATATGTATGTATCAATTCGTTGAAATTTTACTGTATGCTCTCAGATACTGGATCGTGTTTTACATCGCTGATATTTGTTTAAAAAAATCGTGTAAAAATATTATGAATTCATCTGTGCTCAAACATAGAGAACGAAAAATGTGCAGGAAAGGAAAAAAGGAAAAAAACTGAAAGGAAAAAAAAGCAGGGTAGCATAATACTCGATATTTTTTTGACAGCATGACCAAAAATTTGTCAGATGAGAATGTTAGTAGCTATGCACCAAAATCAATGTTCAGAATTACTCAACCGTAAAATGTATGACGTCACGTAGGGAATACACCAAAAAGCCAAAAACACGTGCAAATTGATGACGACGAGTTTGTCAACAAATCATATTGTACCATTTGCTGCACCAGGGGTATACACATTGTTTGTCAGTATTTAGAGACGATATGAATTTCATGCAATCTTGTTACAGTTTACAGAAGTGTAATGGGGTCGGGTTTTCGAATGGTCTAGGTAAGGAAAAAGTGAAACAGAAATGGTGGTTGTTTAGTTTCGTATAAACGTTAGACCTACTTTTTTTTATATATATAAATTCTTAAACACTAAAAAATATTAATTCTCAGATCATACAAGTAGTATGAAACTGCCTATGTACTGGGGCTGTACTGAGGTAATACATGCTGTGTTACAGGAACTCAGGGGACCTCTCTGGTGACGGAATGGATAAACATTAGTTTGTTTCATCTCTTACATACGGTCGTAAGACCTGAATAATACAGTGAGACGGCAGGGGATAAACAGCTAAGTGTTTCACAGTACACCAAAGCACGTAAGACCTGAATAAGGCTGTCACTTGGTTGTAGAGAGAGGTGGCATACCACAATTAGAGGTGGGGGAAGTGCCAAGATGCAGCAGTACTAGTGGAGAGGCAGGGCAAGAAGAAATTTACTTGCTGGAGACACCCGTTGACCACAGTTAGTGGTTGTCCAATTAAGAAGACACCCATTGTATTATTGTATTGTATTTGTATGTATTTGTTTTTAATTGAATTGGTCAACAAAAACCTGAGTTAACATGTTAACGAACCTAAGTGTAACGCCTCGGTAATACGACTTATCACCAAACACCAAGCTCGGCCGCGTTGCACGGTACAAAAGCAACAACATGTTACTGAGCAGTTTCTTGTAAATTTCCCCCCATAGCACGTGTTACCCGTTGTCAGAGAGGACCAGGAATGGTTTCCAACCAACCGTGACGATGACTTTAATGCGAAAGAGAGTCTCAACTATCGGGATATTCGTCCTGCCACCTGTTTAAGCGCCACCTTACTACCACAGAAAATCGTAATTAATACAGTAGACTATCATAATCATTACATTCACCCGAAAACTGAAAGAAACCAATTGCACAATTTGGGTTTTTGAGCCGGTCAACTTACTTTTGTGTTCGTCTGACTGGCGCATGCGCGCGTCGTTTGACTAATTTTTGGCTTGGTTACCAATGTCCAGTATAGCCAGGGTTTAAAAGATAATCATTCTGATAAAATTCTTGCAAAGAAGAATGAAGGTTGTGACAGATGCGCGGGTGAGACATTGAAGATATTGAAAGTTTTCGATTTTCACTTTTTGGGGGTATCGTCATGTGAGTTTCAATAAATCATGAATTATCGGACAAAATCCTTTGGTTACGTATTCTTTAAAGATTATTTTAACGTAAGATAGGATTACCGCAAAAAAAAAAAATTAAAAAAAAAAAAAATAAACAGAAAAATAAATTTAATTCACCTCAAAAGTTTACTCTGCGTTTCTTTTTCCTTTAAGTATATATTTGATTTTCTTTACAGCACCACTATAAAATTCTGCAACAAAAAGATTGTCTGTTTTATCCACATGTATGCCATGAGGACCTTTGAAATTACAGTTATCTATATAAAGAAGGAATTGTCCATTTTCGTCAAGAATGTGAATACAGTTATTAAGAAAGTCTGCTGTCAGGATCTGACTCTGACTGTCTGTTGCTATCCCAAGAGGTTCAAACGGTTTGTTTTGAGGAGTAGGACTTTGTCCAGTGTATCTAAATCTGAGTTTTCCGTTTTTGTTTACTACAACTACAGCATGACCTTTACTGTCAGCCACACAGACATCCTGGTTTCTGTTCTCAGTGATGTACTTGATTCTGTTATTTTCTGAATACAGGGGTCCACCCTCAGCATCAAACTGGATAGTTTGTTTTTCTACGGAACCCGAGTAACGGACAACTTTGGATTGTGTTCGATCATCACGGAACATGGCAACCAGGATATCACCAGAGGAGGTGACACAAATATTTGAAGGTGTCCAGTCTTGAAGTCTTATAATGTCCTCTATCTTCTTTTTTCTGACTTGATTCACAGTCCATTCTTTCCATCAGCGTACACGAGATCCCCATCATCTGTCAATGCAATATCATTCGGCTGTCCCCCTGATTTGGTCTTGATTTTCTTCAAGACTGAGCCGTGATTATTAAAGCATTTCATATCAATGTCCTTATTTGCCCTTGTCCAGATTTCTTCGTTACCGAAACAGGTAACACTTAGGAGATTTTCGTAGCCAGTTTTTATAGTAGTGATGAGCTCTGGTTTCTCTAGCAACTCTCTGGAAAGAGTCTCTGATTTCGACTTTTTAAGTTTGTAACCATTTTCTTCTGTTGTAATGTGTAAGGGTGTCAGGAATCCAAATATCTCGCAAAACTGATCTATATTTACTATCTTTGGACTGAACGTTGGCAGCGAAACTTGAACCTTTGGAGGAAGTTTGCGGAATTCTTTATTTTTAGAATTGTATTGCATGGTCAAGGACATTTCATTTGATTCTTTCATAAGATTCAATTCTAGCCTAGTTTCCTCAATCCAGAATTGTATTTGTTTGATTTCATGCAAATGTTCTTTGAGAATGATCATATGTTTGATTTTTTGTTCTTCAATTTCTACCTTCATTTTATCAACAATAGCATTGATTACCATGAGACAGTCTTCTCCGCGCCTGGTTACAGTTGTGGTAAGTGTATCATATTCTTTATCTAAGTTATCTATCTGATTTTCTAAGTCTCTTGCTACATCTTCATATGTTGGCGAAATTATGTTTTCGATTTCGTCGGTATCTTTAACGATGACTTCTCTTTTTGCATTATAAACATCCAAAAGAGTTGAAAGGCAATGTCCTTTGTGAATTTCAGATATTATTGAACACATAGAACATACAGAAACATCGCATTCTTTACAATGAAAATTACAACTTTTCGTTTGATGTGTGGTGCACTTAGGATAAATCAAGGTTGATTTTTTCTCCTGGAAAGGGACTATTTTATGTTTATGATAGTCATCGACAATATGTTTTCCTATACAAGAAATGCACAACTTGACCTGGCAGATATCACAGTACATCTGCACTACAGCGTCCTCACAAAGGTCACATCGAATGATATCTTGGGCACTTTTGATGGGATCCATTTCAATTCTAAAATATAAATGATATACGAGTATTGAAGAAGAGCATTATTCGTTTTAATGTTCTCATTAAGCAAATATTTATTAGCCCTCAGGGCTGAAAAATCTGTTATTGTGATTTTTCTATCTCTTAAATTGTAAGAAATTAATATATATATTATTGATGGTCAACATAATCCCTCATTTTCTATGCAAAAAGAAAACATCCGATTTATTACAAAGTCGTGCGATATAATTCTTTTCGGATATACAGTTACTTGTAAAATGATTTAAAAATTTCTTCTGAAGTCACATCATAAACTTATATCTTAGATACTTATCTAAAACGTTACATTCTGTTCTAATTAATTTTTCAGTTACTTACGTCAATAATGAAACTTTTTAAAGCACAGCATTTCATTAGATTGAGTTTTAGTTCCTTTCTGTAAAATTAACCTCCTATGGCATGGCTGGTGTTCAGTGGTGAACTTTGTTATCACCATTAGGCCTTACGGTATGTTACTCCTGATAAAAATTGTTCTAGAAGTAACTAATTAGATAACAACTCATAGAGTAAGATTCGTAATTTCAAAGCAAATTTGGTGTAAATGCACATCTTCCTGAGCAACGGTGATATTATTTTGACCTTTCTCTTCACTTTAATTTTAAATTGTATCTTATTTAATATTTTTGGAAAATTTGAAATCACAAAGATTTTACCAAATCCAACAGCTTAAAAACTTACGATTTTTAAAAAGATTATATACATCTATTACTATATATATAATACTATAGTCCAGGCTTTTTGATATCATTGACAGCTGCTTTTTGACAAGTTTATGAAACAGGAATTTCAGCAGTCTCGTTTCATCATTTCGTTTCATCATTTCGTAAGTTCTGTGGTCGATACAATGACCTTGTCAGCAAATACAATTTATCCATTGAGTCAAATGCTGACTGACGGTTTTCATATTAATTTTTAGTCCATTATTTATACACTGAATTGACGACGGATTTTGTCGCTATTTCCCGATAATGACAAGGAGCACACGACGATTGTGACCAGTCGGCAGGAGATGCTCACTCCTCCATGGCACCTGATCCCACCTCTGATGTTTTGGAGGTCCGTGTTTGCTCTGTTCCTATTTTGTATTGTTTTGTGGACTTTTGATTTTAAATACTGTTTGTTATCTCCATATGTTTCACAGAAATGGAACTCGTAAATTTACTTACCTAGTCATTGATCATTTGCAAAATTATTTTGTTAAAAAGCATTCTGATTGTACACACAAATATTCTAAAGATCAAAAAGATGCTTGAGTTTCTGATTGACAATATGTATATTGTCTTTTGAGACCAGGTCTTCCAACAATCGATTGGAATTCCCATGGGTACCAATTGCGTCTCGTTGTTAATTTTTTTTATTCTGATGAAGCAGACTTTGTATAAAATCTTATACCCGGTTTCGTGAATGAAAGAAAACACTGGCCTTCAACTCAACATTTATATATATATCGACGACATATTGTCAATTAACAATGTGTTTCCATTCTTATAATGACACGATATATCCCAGTGAGCTTTAGATAAAAGATACCACAGCGTCTGGCACATCTTTTTCAATATTTTATTTGAAAAAGATGTAAATGGTAGTCTAACAATCAATTCCTTTGATAAATGTGATAACTTTAACTTTGCAATCGTCAACTTCCCTTACTTATGCAGCAAAATACCTTCATCCTCTGCATACGGAGTTCATATATCTTAGTTGAGTTGATACTTAAGCAAGAACATGCTCTACGTGTGAAAAATTTCCTAATTCCTAAACGAGGTAAATTATGGAAAAACAATCTGAGCAAACAAGAATATCAGTAGTCCCCCAGTTTTAAAAATCACCAGCCTGTACTATTATGCAGAGTGGGTAAGACATGCCGACAAAATCCGGCGTTCTAATATCTGAGCACTATTTCTGATCATTGCTGTAATTTGTTTATGCAAGCGTGTTTTATAAGAAAAACTTAATTAAAATAATGAATGTACTTATTATAATGCCAAGCATCGGATTGCTGTGAATAAAAATCTTCATTTTACATCGAAGGAGTGCTTGAATGTACCCCCCCCCCCCCCCCCCCCCCATTTACAAATGTGGTCCAACAGATTATTTTAATTTCTTGGAAAATGGTAAAGTATGAATTAAATATATTTGTTATTATATCCCTACATTTTATCATAAAGAAATTATCTATATTGCAATGATAATTTTATCTAAAACGTCTGTTTAAACTGCAATCAAACCTTGACCGGAAAAAAAATCAAATTGAGGACGTGTCAGCTTTTATCTTAAGTCCTATAACATAATAGATTTTCGTCAAATAACTCATATTTTAAAGACATAACGTGCCTCAAAAATATTTCCAAATGATACTACAATATATATTGTATACGGTGTTTGCAAACAAATTGAGTAACGCGCCTTCTCCGTGATATGGTGTTTTGCATACAATAGATTTCCATTCACTTTATATGCATGTGTAATGTAAAAGTGTAGCTTCAATGCGTTTAAGATAATAACTGTTGTAACAGTGACGTAATAAAACAAAATCAACGTGTACGACATATGTTTACAACTATGTATGGCACGCCAAATTCACAAAAATGAGATAAACATTGTTTCACAGTCGATAAACTAGGTTTATCGGTTGTAAACTATAGTTTACGGACTGTAAACTGTACTAGTAGTTAACAACGTTAATCTATATTTTACATCTGTAAACCATAGTTAACGCGATAATCTATGTTTCACAACCGTAAACTATACTTAACACCGAAAACAATCATTTACGATTGCAAAACGTAGATTATCTGATAAATACAGTTTCACGATTTGTAAACTATATTTTACAAACCGTTAACTATAGTTAACGATCTGATAAATATAGTTTCACGATTTGTGAAACTATGATTAACAACTCTTAACTATAGTTTACGATTGTAAACTATAGTTTACAAACGTGAATCTATGTTTATCAACAAAATCTATTGTTAACGTTTATTACAGACAGATAAACTTAGATTAGCATTCGTAAACTATAGTTAACAACCGTTAAATATAGTTTCACAGATGAAAACTATACTTAACGAATCGTAAACCTATAGTTTACGGTTTGTAAACTATAGTTTACAAACGATAAACATAGTTTATCAATTGTGAAACTAGGTTTAGCTCATTTTTGTGAATTTGGCGTGCCATAACTATGCTCTAAATAAAATGAATTCTCTACTAACTTGCATGTTAAAGTCAATAATCTCACATTCTTACATTTCATATGAGCTTTTCGAAATTAAAAGAATAAAGACAGTTCTATAAATAAATCAACATCCTGTACTAATATGCAGAGAAGGAAAGGCATGCTGGCAAATCCTATATATTTTTACCTGGGGTTTATTTGGCTAATTGCATTTATGTTATTTGTTTAATATTAAAACATGTTCTTATAAGGAAAATGATTTAAATATACTTATAATGCCAAACACCAGATTGCAAGGCAGTAAAGAATTTTTACTGCTACAAAACTAAAAGTAAAAATTGTTAAAAAATGAAGTCGACACTCCTTATCATTAATAATGTGCTGCTTATAATTTTACATGTATGATTATATGAAGTAATGGCAGAGGACAGTGAGGGAAAAAGCCTAGGAGTGATCATAAAACGAAGTCTGATTTGTTAGTATTGTGAGATAATATTGTATCAGTCGAATGCACAACTGCAAGCATTATACCTGGAATTACCACATTTGGATATCTAAGTATTTCTCAGTTTTGTGCGTCTACAAGAGAGGGTCTTGCGACAGGGAATTTACAACTCTGGATCCAGGGAAGAAAACATCCTGGTTTAATAAGAAAATATTTATCACGTTAATAAATAATCTGCCATGTATCCTCAATAAAGTAACTCTTTGTTATTAAAAGTGGTGCGTATATATTTATTCAATTTCAATATTCTGATCTTTCTGTTTTGAGCGTCATCTATGTCAGAGGCCTTGTCAATGTATTGTTAATGAATTGCTCATGTTTGACGTGCTTTGTGTCACATGTTAAAATTCTAACATTCAAATAATTTTAATTTTTAGAATTATATATGTATTTTTCAACATTTTATTATTCATTCAGCGGTCTGATTTTTCATCCATATTTTGGTAAAAAAAAGAAGTTAAATATAGAATTTGACAAAAGCATATGAACTGTTTGATTATCTATATAGCAGAATCTTCGTACAATATAAAAAATTACAGCTCCTATTTTCCAAAAAGCATCTTAGGTTCGTTGTGAGTAGGAAATCACGAGAAATCTTAAATTTCTTTTACATTTTTTTAATTGTATTTGGAAGAAATGAGATACTTTGTTAAACAGTTAGGAATTACAGATTTGAAAAATGTTAATCTTTGTCGTAACTATTTTAATGAAAAGTGTCAATGATCAAATAAAGAACCTACGTCTTGAAGAAATATGTGTAATAAAAAAAACAAAAAAACAAAACAAGATCACAATGAAATATGTGGATCACTTAATTCTTGCGACTCTTTATTTTCTCGAGACAGTTATTGACTCTTGATAAGCGACATGCAGGAATTTTTCACAAATTGTGGTTTTTGCTCTATATAATCGTAAGGTTTACCTTTATACGTAAGAATCAAAATTTCGCGAGCTCTCTGTCTGGCGTAATTACGCGAAAATATGTTGAGTTCTCGCAAATAAAAAGTGATTTACTATATTCGTCCTGTTTATTGCGTTGAGGGGGATTCCTTAGTTCATATTCGACACCAATGCTGATAAGGATGTAGTGGGTAACTACCTGACACAGTGTCATTAAGAGATATCACGTCTATACCTGTGAGTTATTCCTTAAGTTTAATATCGAAAACATTATAATTTCACATACCCGTCAATTACTCGTATACGTAAAAAAATTTCAATATTGATTATTTGCTAGGAATCGTTTCTTAAAAGTTCTAATAGAAATTAATTATACACCATAATGATAAATCTGTTGGAATGCCCATGGTTACACATTGCGCCCTTTAATAGCAAATTCATTTGAAATACAATTTATTCTAAATCTGATATAGAAGAACATTTGCTTGCACTTTAACTCGACATTTCAATACCGGTGTCTATCGACGACGTATCATCAATCTACAATAGTTATTTCCATTCATAAGTAGACACGGTATATCTCAATAGGCCTAAAATAAAAGATACCACAGAATCAAACACACATGTTTCATATTTACATTGTATATATTTAACTAGAAAAAGGACACAAACGGTAACCTAACAACTAAGCTTAAAGCTGAACACTACTTGTAAAAGTCATAGCTCGCCACATTTCCCGTTCATCGACGCTCTACAACCCCTATATATGGAGCAGATCTGTTAACAGTTAATGCATTTCGCTGTAGAGGTCCGACGAGTGTAGACGTACATCTTACGATGCCCTGCTACTCGGTCGCAATGAAATTATCAAATTTTATGATTTTTATTCTAAAACAGGAGAAAAGTATCATGAAAAATACAAGTCAAAACATTATTATTTCCAACAGAAAATGCACACAAAAAAAGAATATACGAAAAAAAATCAAAGATCACGAAAGGAATACTACATGTCGGCCACGATTTCAAGTGTGCAATTGGGTGAAACGAAATCGAAGGGTTTATATATCCGTCTGACGGTGTCTATTTATGAAAAGTGTTCAGCTTTAATGATGTACACAAAAAGACTGTTTAGGGAATCTCTAAACACAATCAGAAACTGTTTTTGGACTCGGAGAAAAATATATCATATAAAGATATATATATTAAGACTTTTTTTTTTATTCATTTAGAACATAGGGTGCGTGCCTTATTTGCGCATGAAAAATGCTCAAAGACAATGGACTATTTGTGAGCAGAAATCACTGTTGTGTACTTACATTGGGAAAATTAATGAAAATAATTAATTAAATTTCTTACTCTTGGTCTAATACATTGCTAAAAATATTTTAATCTATTATAAATTATGTCATTAACGTTATATTATAATTTCTTTAATCTTACATCTTATGACAGATCACTCTAACTGTATAAAATACCTAATAAATAGAGCTCTTTCGTTTGCAGTGTTTAGAGCGTCCTTAAGCTGGGATTTATCATTTTCGACGGTTACATTTCTCAGTTGATTCGATATGCAAGGTCATGTTCTACTAATATACACTTGCTGTTGTTGACAAAAAGTTGACGATACAAAACTATTCATAGGCAATTTGAAAGTCCTTTTTTCGTACGTTTTATGGTCGATAAAATTCTCCTTCTTATTTGTATACTTTTAATGGACATTTGCGCTTGTATATTGTTTATTATCTCCATATATTCGAGGTTTTTTAGAAAAGTTTGTGGACATGTTAATTAGCAAAAAAATGTTATGTGTGCCTTCGAAATGATTGAATTCTTATTTTTTGCTTATTTGTTTTCAGAAAAAAAATCAAATCCATTTACTATAAGTCTGACATTATACGATGATTAGAACTGTATGCCCAAAGGATTCAAATTAACGCTCTTCGATCATGAAATTTGCCGGCTTGAAGTGTCGTAGTTCATAACCTCATGAATCTCCAAAAATTAAATGCATTTCATAAAATAAACTCCATATCTATGCCGTTTGTTTTAACTGGAGCCAATCACTGACATAAAAAATTAAATCGAAGAAGTCATTACATGTAGGCTTTTTTCTTCACTGTCCTCTTCCATTATTTCATTTGATCGTCCATGTAATATCATAAGTAGCACAAAAAAATAATTAGGCGTGTCGATTTCATTGTCATGAATGTTTTTCTTTTAATCACAGTTTTGTAACACTAAATTATTCCTGTAATCGCTTGAAATCCGACGTTTGGCATTGTAAGTATATTCAAAGCATTTTTCCTTATAAAAGGCAATTTAAAATAAACAAATTACGTAGATAAGGCCCCAGGTAATAATGACATCGGATTTCAAGCGATTACAGGAATATTTTACTGTTATGAAAGTGTGATAAAAAGAAAAATATTCATGACAATGAAATCGACACGTCTTATTATTATTTTTGTGCTACTTATGATATTACATGTAGGATTAAATGAAATAACGACAAAAGACAGTGAAGGAAAAAGCCGAGGAGTGATGGTAAAAAGAATTATGTTTTGTAAGTATTGTGAGTAAATATTGATCAGTCAATTGCACGACTGTATGCATTATATATTAGTTATTGTCACACTTTTATATCTAAATATTTCTGTATTTCATTTTATTTAGCGTCTATAAGAAGGAAATCAAAGCGATTACATGGAATTCACAACACTGGGTCTAGGAGAAGAAAACGTCCCACTTTAATACGAAAAAAAGATGTAGCATAAATCATGCTTTGCAAATTCTTGTCTATAAATTAATACATTAGGATACACTGTGGCGTGTGAATTGTATACATGTACTTAATTTCAATATTCTGATTTTCATTTTTTGAGCGTCAGCTATATCAGAGGCCTTGCCAATGTACTGTTAGGGAACTGCTAAAGTCAAACATGCTTTGTGTCGCATATTATAGTTTAACATTAGAATAACTATTATTTTTAGAGTGAGATTTCTATTTGTTCTATATTTTAGTCATTTAACTCATTGGTAAGATGTCTCTTTCTTATATTGAGTATAAAAATGGTGTTCAATAAAAATTTGACAAAAGCATTCCTTGTTTTTAATTTACAAATTATAGAATCTCAGTCTTGGCACAATAAAACAACTTAATTACAACTTTTAAAAGTTTCCCACAAGAAGGATATGGAGATAACGAACAGTATTCAATATCAAAGTCCATAAAACAATACAAAATAGGAGCAGAGCAAACAAGCATTGCAAGAATAAACTTACTGTTGTAACTTGAAGGTGAGTGTTCCAACGTATGCCTGCTGTATTAAATTATCCTCAAACACTACGAACAAAATAAGATTTATTACAACAAGAGGCCCAGGGGCCACATCGCTCACCTGAGCAATTGGCTAGGAAAAAGCATAGATCAGATCAGAACTGAATGTTTACTGAGGTTGGGTGTGTGGGGAGGGGGGTGCGCTTGGGGTGCTTGAATTTTAACACCCCCCCAGGGGGTCATGATTTAAACAAATTAGAATCTACACTACCTGAGGATAATTCCCCATAAATATCACTAAGCATAGCTTTGAAGTACTTGAAAAGAAGATTTTAAAAGGTTTCCCTATACTTGTATATTCCTATGTAAAACGTTTATCGGCCATTTGGCCCCACCCTACCCCCGGGGGTCATGGTTTGAACAAACTTGAATCTACACTACCTGGGGATGATTCCACAGGAGTTTCATTTTTCCTGACCTAGTGAGTCTTGAGAAGAAGAGTTTTAAAGATTTTTCCTATACATTCCTATGTAAAACTTTTTATCTCCCATTATGGCCCCACCTTACCCCCGGGGGTCATGATTTGAAGAAACTTGAATTTACACTACATGAGGATGTTTCCACATGAGTTTCATCTTTCCTTGCCCTCTGGTTCTTTAGAAGAAGATTTTTCCTATATATTCCTATGTAAAACTTTGATCGGCCATTTTGGCCCCCACCTTATCCCCAGGGTCATGATTTGAACAAACTGGAATCTACATTACCTGAGGATGATTCCACATGAGTTTCATTTTACTGGCCCAGTGATTCTTGAGAAGAAAAGAACTTTATTCGGTAATAACCAATATTTGCCCCCCAAATCAAACTTTGATGGAGAGATATTTATTTGAGCTCTTAAACAGGGGAGTATATGCTGACTTCAAAGCACTGAATATTTTCATAAGTAATGACGCCATATGTACGTAATGACATCACAAACATGACGTAAATTTCAGTTTTTTATTAATTTTACAGAAAAATGTACATATTTCGTCGATATTTTGAGTAAAAGTCACCGAGCGCATGTGTGTTCAGAATCAATATTTTGATATTATGTGTATAATGATAATATCAATGAAATATGTCAATATGGTTCCTGAACAAACTTGCGCTCTATAAATTTTAAAGCTAAAATTGTTGAAATTTTGTCCATTTTGTCCCCTTTCTGAAAAAGGATATAAAATCGGAGTAGTTTGTGACGTCATAGAAACAAAAATTGTGAATACACTGCTTTGACACTATAATATTTTCTGTTAATTTATATTTCTCATACAATTTATTGAATTCAGCACATTTCAGGAAGTTTTCAAAATTTGACTTTTGTGGGGGCAAATATATGCAATATACCGCATATAGTTCTTTTCAAAGTTTTTTCCTATAATTCTATGTAAAACTTTGATTGGCCATTTTGGCCCCACCCTACCCCCGGGGGTCATGATTTGAACAAACTTGAATCTACAATACCTGAGGATGATTTCACACATGAGTTTCATCTTTCCTGGCCCTGTTGTTCTTGATGAGATTTTTCAAAAAAAAAAAAATGCCATTAATTTTTCTCTAATTCATAATTATCTCCCCTTGGAAAAGGGCGTGGCCCTTCATTGGAATGGACTTGAATTCCCTTTACCTAAGGACACTTTGTAGCAAGTTTGGTTGAAATTGGCCCAGTGGTTCTTGAGAAGAAGATGAAAATGTGAAAAGTTTACGACGACAATGACAACGACAACAACGACGACAGACGATGGACAAATTTTGATCAGAAAACCTTACCTGAGCCTTCGGCTCAGGTGAGCTAAAAAGCAAACAAACAATAAAAAAATGTATTGATTGTATGTTGTTTAAGGTCTCTCTCGAGAATTTTTACTCATATGGAGACGCCATCACTTTCCGGTGGAGACCTATACTCTGCACTCAGGGCCATTGAGAAGTGAGGGATCTGCCAGCACCCACTGCGACATTTATATTGTTTATACTGTTTCATCCAAAAAACCGGTCTCCAAATCCCACAGTGGGGTTCGAACCAATGACGTAAAGATTAACTTCTTACTTTGCCACTCTAGAGCAGATGCTTTTACCATTGCACATGCACTATGTGGGCAAAAAAGGGAAAAGAAAGAATATCTCGTACAAGGCATATGTTGGTAATTTTGCTATAAGTAAACAGAATTCCCTCCTACGTTACATGTTACAGATCGTTATCTGACATTTTTACATTTTTCAAGAACAGGTACTTATATGCAGAGGAGGCAAGGCATGCTAATCAAATCCGGTATAATAATTATTACCTTGGGCCTTATTCGGCTAGTTGCAATTATGTTATTTGTTTATTTAAGCATGCTCATATAAGGAGAAGATTTAAATCTATTTTAAATTCCAAATATCGTGAGCAGGGGATATTTTGCTGTTACGAAAGTGTGATTAAAAGTATAAAAAAAAATGAAGTCGACACGTATCATACTTATTTTTGTGCTGCTTATGATTTTAAATGTAGGATTATATGAAGTAATGGCCGAGGACAGTGATGGAACCAGCGAAGGAGTGATTGTAAAACTAAGTTTGTTTTGTAAGTATTGTGAGAAGGTATTGTAACAGTACATCACAAGACTGCATATATTGCATCAGTTATTGCGACATTTTTCAAAGTATTTCTTTGTTTTTAGCATCTAGAAGAGGGAGATCAAGGCGCTCTGGTATATACAACTCTGGATCCCGGAGAAGAAAAGGCTCCGGATCAAAAGGAAAATAAAGATATTGTTAATTGTGCTCTGCAATTTCTTCTCAATAAAGTAATACCTTATGATAAAAAAAACTATCGTGTTAATTATAAAATTTTTGTCAATTTCAATACAAGTTTTCTGATTTTCATTTTCCGAGCGTCAGCTTTATCAATGGCCGTTGCTGCTGTTACTTTTACTTGTTGTTATTGTAATAAATTTTGACGTTTGGTGTGCTTTGTGTCGTTCGTTTATTTTTTTAACATTCATTAATTTTGAATTTTGATTGACCATTGTAGAATCTCATTCATGGAACAATTTATTATTCTCCTTTTCACCAAAAAAATCCCCAACAATCTAAGCTGAAGATATTTCTAAGATTTCTTCATGAGATGTACATGCATATAATATTTTAGAAAAAGTGAGATTTGATAGATTTGACAAATTCTTACTTAGTCGTAAGATGTGAGTGGAAGAAGTTACATTTGTTTAAACGACGTAGCAGGATCCCGAGTTGCAAGGTAGGTCATTCTAAATTTAAAATAAAGTTACATGAAAAAATTGACAGCTGCTTTTCAAATAAAAAAAGAATTCGCCATTTGTTCACCTTCTCATTGGTCATTTGCAAAAACACTTTGGTTGTACACACTAGTACTTTAAAGTTGATAATAAAAAGATGCTTGAGTTTATGTTTGACATTATCATTGAAAGGTTTTAAATCTTATTTATACTATAATTAAATTATTATCATAGATATATTATCTAATATTTCTTTACTTTTGGGTATAAGCCAGAGATTAAGGGATTATTTTATCTAATTAAATAATTAGTATTTTTGGTGATTTCTGAATGGTTGTAGACCAAATCAAAAGTCAATGATGCATAATGTCATAAAAAATTAGCATTCTATTTTTTGATAAAATAAGTTTTTTAAAGATAAAATTGTTAAAAGAGAACATATCTTATAGCAAACCTGTCAAAAAGAATCCCTTCCTTAAATGCTTTCAAATGTTATCTATCACTAAGAGCTGAATCCTTTTTTAAAAGCATAATTTACAATTTTATATGAAATATGTGGAGATAACAAGCATTATAATTATAGACCTCAAAAGACCATCCAAAAGACCTCCAAAACATCAGAGATGGGACAAAGTGCACATGCCATGTATCTTTCGGCAAATTAAGCGGAAAAGTCGTGATATTAATAGTAGAAATAAAAAAGAAGACTAGTCAAATGTCTCGGGATTTTACCTGCAGTTATAAATCGCTCTATACAAATGACGAAAGTGAAGAAAGTAGGCGTGCAAGGTATTGTTATGGATTTATATGCTCTGAGGGGACAGGGATCATGAAAGATGCAGATTTCAACTATAAATGCTATTTGCTAAGCTGGATTGAAATACTGTAGACGTACTTTTTTCCACGGATACATAATTCCGCGGAATTTCTAATTCTTTTGAATCCATTGGTAGAAAATTACGCGGCTATCTTCAGACTCTCTTTATATGCATTACATTTGCAATAAGTTCGACTGTACAAATTTCCGCGGAAAATTTGTGACCGCATACATAGCGTAAAATAATACTACGCGGAAAAAAGTACTTCTATATTATGAACAGCAGTTCCCCAAAAGAAGCTGGATTACATTCAAACGCACTATGAATTACAAATAACTGCAGAACCCAAAAGCAAAGGACCATGAATTTTACAGTTTTGGAAGACACACCTTTGACCATCATAATTAATCTCTTAGATACAATGCATGTTCACTAAATGAGCAATGAAACACCTGCGCATGGAATTTATGTCTTCCAGTTGATTCGATAAAAAAAACATGGTGTGCGTACCAGCAATATCTAAAAGGGGATAGTCATTGTTACGATTGGTCACCATTCAAGACCCTCTTTGACAACGGGTAACACGTTCTATGGTGTAAATTTATGAGACATTGCTCAGTAACCCCTTGTTGCCTTTGTCCTTACTTAAACATTTCGAAAACCAGACCCCATATAACTTCCGTAGACTGTACAAAGATTGCAAGAAATGCATATCGTCAGTAAATATTGAAAACCAATGTATATACCTCAAGTGCATCAAATGACGCAACAAAATTTGTTGACAAACTCGTCGTCATCAATCTGCGCGTGTTTTTGGCTTTTTAGCGTTTTCCCTTTATGACCCCATACATTTTACGGTTGAGTAATTCTGAACACTGATTTTGATGCATATAAATTAACATTCTTATCCGACAAATTTACGTAATTTTTGATCATGCAGTCAAAAATATAAAGAATATCATGCTACCCTACGTTTCCTTTTCCTTTCAGAATATTTACAGACTAAATTGACGACGGATTTTCCCGTAATTTCCACATGAAGACAAGGAGCACACGGCGGGTATGACGGGTTGGCAAAGCATGCTCATTCCTCTTTGGCACTTGATCTTACCTCTGATGTTTTGGAGGTCCGTGTTTTCTCTTCTATTGTGTTTTGTTTATTGGACTTTGAAGCTTGAATACTGATTGTTTTCTCCGTATTTTTTATTCAAAAAACATGTTAACACAATGTTTGTATAAAGTTGATTAAAATTATCTGTGTAGAAACAGATCATATGCAACTTTGAATGTTTTTTTCCTTTTTATTCTGATCTCCACGTGTAATATTAGTACTTTTGACAAAAAAAAAAATAATTTTGATAAAAGAAATTTAATTATTTGGAACTTCAGAAGTTGCAAATTTTAACTGGGTAATTTTTTAAATAAATAGAAGATCTTGTTTGAAAATGACAAAGTAACACATGTATCTGTCATTTATGAAAACAAATTATCTTTTTTGACATGATAATCTTAGCTGCAAAAAAAATACCCGGTTTTAAAAATCAACTGCCTGTACTTTCATGCAGAGTGATTAAGACATGCCAACCATATCCGGCTTTTCGGGATTTATTCTGCTAATTGCTTTTTAAAGACCCAAGTAGCGCGCCCATAAAATATTTCCATATCATACTACAGTATATATTGTAACTTCAATACATTGAAAATTATAACCACTGTAAAATTATATCCTCAAATGAGTAAGTTCTAAGGAACAACATAATAGTGACATTACGAAAAAAAAATCAACGTGTACGAAATATGTTGACAATTATGCTCTGAAAAATCGAATTCTCTACTAAATTGCATGTTGATGTTATTAATCTGACATTTTTACATTTCTCATGAGCATTTTCGAAATTAAAAAAGATAATTCTTTTTTTAAATAAATCAACAACCGGTATTTATATGCAGAGTAGGAAAGGCATGGTAACCTAATCCGGTATGTTATTACCTGTGGCCTTCTGTGGTCAATTACATTTATATTATTTGTTTATTGAACATGCTCTTATAAGGAATAAACTATTTAAATATACATATATTGCCAAACATCAGATTGCAAGGCAGCAAAGGATATTTACTGTTACGAAAGTGTGATTAAAAGTAAAAACTGTTAGAAGAATGACGTCGACAAGCCTAATTATTATTTTTGTACAGCTTATGATTTTACATGTAAGATTATATAAACTAATGGCAGAGGGCAGTAACGGAAAAAGCCTAGGAGTGATTATGAAACGAAGTCCGATTTGTAAGTATTGTGAGATAATATAATATCAGTAGATTGCAAGAGAAGAAATCATCCTGGTTAATAGGAAAATATATCTCACGCTAATAAATAATCTGCCAATTATTCTCAATAAAGTAATTCTTTGCTTTGAAATGTGGCGTGTGAATTGCATACATTTACTGAATTTCAATATTCAAATTTTCTTGTTTTGAGAGTTATCTTAATAAATGGCCTTGTCAATTCATTGTTAGTGTTGAACTGTTCAAAAAAGTCCTGCTTGTGTCACATGATATTATTTTAACTAATAAAATGATTTTGAGTTTTAGAATGAAATATCTATTTTTGATATGTTTTAACCATTTAATTTATTTGTAAGATGTTTCTTCCATATTTGAGCATGAAAATGTTGTTAAATGAAAATAATATGATAAAAGCATACGCTGTTTTTAATTGAAGAATCGTAGAATCCCATTTTGGCACAATATAAAATCTTACAAAAAACATGTAATCTGTAGTAAGTCTGAGAAATCACAAGATATCTGAAATTTCTCTTACATTAGATTTGATTGTATAAAAGTTCGAAGATATGAAATCTATTGTTAAACCAAGAATTACATATTTGAAAAATGTTAATTTTATCTGGAAAATTTTCAACGGCGAGGATCAATGATCATATAATTGATGATACTTGCTGAAATTGGTGTCATTAAAAAAAGAAGATCAAAATGATGATTTGTTCTGTTCATAATGTTAAGGGGGAATCCGAAGTTCATATTCGAGCCCTATATTCTGATAAGGATTATAGTATCCGACTATCTGACCCAGTGTCATTAAGAAATATCATATCTCCCCGGGGAAAAAAAAAATTGTGTACTTTATAATACATCGCAGATTTTTTTTTGACAAGAAAATGCTTGTTTCTGAATGATGTGGCAGGATTCAGATTTGCATGTTTGGTCATTGAATAAATAAATTTAAGTTTACTTAAAAATTTTTATTGTAATCAATAAGTGTCCTCCTTGAATGTGAAAGTCTGAAATACTGTATAGCTGTGCTTTGTAATGTTAATTTTGTTCCATGTCTTACCGTGGTAGGAGAGGCAGAGATTGACCAATCAAAATCTGACCAATTAATATCTAACAAATGAAATTCTGACCATGCGGTGCGTTACTCTGCCTTTTCTCCCATCTACATCCTTGGAGGACGGACGTTGTTTCAAAGTTTATTATTTATTTTATCAAGATTTTGGTGAGTAAATTTATTTCATTATGTCTTCTATGAGTAAAACTTCAGTTGTCATTCTTGGACACTCAATTGTGCGTCGTTTTCATGAATTCTTGAAATATGGTGACATTAGGTATTCTGCGAGCCTTGGTCTGGGAGAAACGCATTCCGTTCTGTACAGGGGTGTGGGTGGAAGAAAGGTTCGTGATGTAATATCTAAGGATATGGAGAGCGTATTTGCTTTAGGTCCAGATGTAGTTGTTCTAATGATTGGGGAGAACGATATTAGTCCTAGTACCGACGCTACCTTGTTAGCTGCAGAAATTGAATCTGTGGTATCGGTAATGCATCGCCGCTATAAAGTTGCAAAAATAATTGTTTGTAAATTATTGCCACGATTTGGTGTTGTTTTGGGTACAATAATATTGCAGACAAAGTAAACGCAATATTGAGAGATGCATTGCCAGCACTGGGTTACTGCGTATTTTGGGAACATGGGAATTATTTCGTTTCTCCCCGTGAAGGAGACTGCAGTCGTAAATTTGTTCACGACGGAGTTCATCTGAACAGTCAGGGGAATGTTCATTTATATAGGAGTATAAGGGGAGCTTTAATTTCAGCGAGAAAATAGATATACATCTAAGTCATAAAAGTTTGTCACCATTTTGTTACTTTTATTGTTCGTCAATTTTTCAGATAGATATTCTTTGAAATTATACAACATTTTGTTATTTTAACAGTACGATAGGCATTTAGGATGTCTAATAATGTAAAACGGATTTATCCTTTTTCTGTGAAGAAAATTCGGTTGGAAAAAGTATCAGCAAATTTGATTGTTTCGTTGTTGGTTTAATTTTTACAGTACTTTAGGCAGATACTAAGAACAAGTTTCAGGCAGTTTTTATGTACTTGCCAAGTTTCAACCCATTTGGGTTTTTTCATTTTGGTTTCGGCTTTTACCATGCAGATGGCGATTTTTTCCATCGTTTTTCTATTTGATATCTAGGAATGTATTTTAAAGCATTCCAGATTTATCCTTTTTCTGTGAAGTAAATTCGTTGGAAGAATGTCTGCCAATTAGTTTGTTTCGGTATTAGTTGATTACTAAAATATTGTGAATTTTTACAGTACTTTAGGCAAGTCCTAAGTACAAGTTTCAGGCAGTCTGTTGTACTTGCCAAGTTTAAACCCGTTCGGGTTTTTTCATTTTAGTTTCAGCTTTTACCATGCATATGGCGATTTTTTCCATCGGTTTTTATTTGATGTCTATGAATGTATTTCAATGCATTCCAGATCGACTTATCCTTTTTCTGTGAAGGAAAATCGTTGGAAATTGTCTGCCAATTCGTTTGTTTCGGTATAAGTTGATTACTAAAATATTGTGAAATTCTACAGTACTTTAGGCAAGTCCTAAGTACAAGTTTCAGGCAGTCTTTTGTACTTGCCAAGTTTGTACCCATGCGGGTCTTTTCATTTTAGTTTCAACTTTTACCCCGGCGATTTATTTTCCATCGCTTGTTTATTTGATAAGTCTAGAAGTGCATGTTGATGCCTTCCAGATTTATCCTTTTTCTGTATAAAAAGAAAACAATTTGTTGGAAAAATATCTGCCAATTTGTTTGTTTCGGTATTAGTTGATTACTAAAATATTGTGAATTTTTACAGTACTTTAGGCAAGTCCTAGGTACAAGTTTCAGGCAGTCTTTTGTACTTGACATTTAGCCGTTTTGGTTTTTAATTCATGTTAGGCCCACTTTTACCTTGATGATTTTTATATCGATTTCACTTCAAGTTGATTTACCTAATCATGTTCGATTCAATGGTCCAGATTATGGAGGAATTAAAAAAAAAAAAAAAAAAAATCCGCATTTCATTTTTGAAGGTACAAGTTTACTGTTTGTATTTGCTATCCCCTTTATCATGTTTATATCGCCCATTCTCAGTAATAATGTGCAATTACGGTATATCAGAGACGTAAAATTCAACTTGAGTATACGCTCAATTTTTTTCCTGCAAAGTTTTCTCCAGATAATTCTGAGTTGTATGGTAAAATATCCATAACACCAATGTGTTGATGACAAAATTATGACAAATTGAAATACATTGCATTTTTTCTTTAAAATCACCCCAATATATACGTTACTGTGTATATTGATTTAGGAAATACAATGATTAAGGCATTTTGACTACTTCAGAAAACATTTATATGCAGGAATATAATTTTTATTCGATGCAAGGGCAAATAATCTGTACTTTTTAAGGCATAAGAGTCAATAAACCTCTTTTTTAGAACAACCGAAGAACACTTTTAATAATTACTGAATAATGTAGTATGTTACGTTACTTATTACTTCTAATTGCCTTCATGAAAAACATGACCTGTATCAAATTGAAATAAGTGGACGATGGAAAAATCAATAAATTTAAAAACAATCATAATTATAATATTTTTAAAGAATAATATACGGTCTCAGAATTGTGTACGTCTAAAGTAACGTAAGTATTATCTAATAAGGTAATTTGGTAACTATCAACCGTAATTAGATTACACTGTTTGAATACTTCATATGGATAAGTTTACATACTATTTTGAAAATCCAGACTATAACTGAATCAGAATATGAAAACAAATGATAAAATATTACGTTATTGTCGTAACGTAAAATCGTTACATACGTTACTAGCTATGACAAAAGTTTTAATATGATTTGTTGGGTTAAAGTTTAAAATCTTGCAATTTTTGTGTTTATTTCTTAAGGTATAGAACTATCAAATTGTGTTTGTACCATTATCAACAAATTTGGTCATCTATTGAAATAAACTAGGGGAAATTTATAAACAAAGAAGTACTGAATAGATCAAAGATTTTGTAGTGATTAAAAAGAGTATTAGGTATATAGAAAATAAAGTTTACGAGATTAACTATAATTTGAAATGGTAGACTTACTGTCAACATAACTCCTGCCATTATAAAAACCTTAATTTTTTTAGTTAAAGAAAAGAAATGAAAAATTAAGGCTCAGTTAATACCAACGTTACCGAATGTTATGTAGGTATCCGAAAATTTCGAAGCTCTTTAAGATTTACTGATATGCATGTACTACATTGATATTTATTGCATATCTGTATTTACAACCATGATTTTCTTACTTTAAACATCAAGTAATGAGGTACATCATGTGGAAAACACGTGATACAAGAATATGCGTAATATTCTTTCAGTAACGTAAGTATTGGTAACGTATGTAAATTCCGGTAAGTTAATACACTGTACATTTTTCAAATGTTGAGAATGATTTAAAAATGTGTATGCAATAAAAAATATGAACCATTTCCTAATCATATAAGCACCATTAATAGGGCCTAACACATTTATATACTTTTAGAAAGATGTATAACGTATGTATTTGCGAAAATACAACCGACGAAGTTTTATAATGCATATAAGTCGTTTGAAAATATTTCAAGAAAAGTAAATATCAGATAAATTTTACAAGATAGTACAAGGTGTCTACTGTTTGATTTTCTTGAAAATGAAAATATATTTGCATAAACATAATTTACAAGCTCAGTTATATGATGGCGTTACGTAGGTATCAAACAACTGGGCGACAACGACATGCTGCAAAATATTTGCCATTTACATGTGATTTATGTTTTACTTTTATAATTATTTTTTACTCTCATATGGTGTGCAGTAAATTTCTGTGCATAAAAATACACGTTTATTAGATTTGAGTTTTTCAATTATGTTTTATTTTTGAAATACGGATTTGGCGACAGTAACGTATGTATTGTTTTCATAAATTCAGAGACGTATTTATCTCGGAAGACTTTTCCCGATTTTGCTCATTTTTGTGGATGTTTACGGACCATAACCTATGTTTACTTGCTCGTGCTGAAAAACATTCTTATATTATTAAATATCGAGTAACAAGGGAACGACATTAATTGCACCTTATTGCTGAGAATGGGCGATATGATATTGAGTCTTGTACAAATAGTTGTTTTTCATTATTCATTTATTAAGGTTTTATTGTTCTGCAACTGCGCTTAGATACATTACAAGCCCTTCAAGTACCTCGTTTGTAGTAGTGATGAAAACAATTAACAACAGCCGAACAGGTTGTTATATGTGGGAAAGGCACTATGTACAGCCTTCTTGGGAATTTGACACGGTGCGAGGGTTGTCGGCTTCAAAGGTGGTGATTTATAACTTATGTCAACTTTTCGTTTTATGTGGCGGATAGTTCTTACTGATCAGCATCGGCTTAGTGATGTTGACTAATGGCTTTTGCAGTCGCACAATTGGTGCTTTTATTGGCTTACGGCAATTCGGGAAATACAGATCTGTTCCAAAACACTTTTGGTTCTACTATTTACTCTATTTCCGGAAAATTTTTGTCAACAACTGTAGGTGATACAGGGTGTTTTATCGAAAAGCGGCAGAAGCAATGAAGTGAAAAATTAATTGTAAGAAAAGATTCATCACTTTCTAGTTTGTTGTATTAGATTTACACATTGTACTGAGCGATGAAAGTGGTTATATAATGTAATGTTAAATATCAATATGCTCAAATACGTTGTCATGTAGGCTAACTGACTCTTACAGTTGGGGCCTACACTGGCTACAGTGAGGTCTTACAATATCTTGTTCATTGTCAATTAAGGCCGAAGCCTTTTACAGTTTATATTTATACATAACATAATATATTGGATACATACTTCTTCCTTAATTTTAAATTTATATAGGTATATATTTACCAGCATTATGCCAGGCAAAAGGAATAAAGCCCAACAGTCCAAAACAAGTCAGGTGAAAAGACCACGTCGTGCACAGAACGGAACTGGAGAGTCCACTACCAATGATGCTGTGGCTGTCGATACAAGCACTCAACCCCTTGATGTTCCTCCTGAAACCTTGGCTGCATTAACCCAAACCATAACAAAGGCAGTCACGGAGAAGGTGTTAGCAGAGATAAAACCATTACTGCAACATCAGGGGAGTATCTCTGTTCATAATATGGGGGGAGAAAGGGGAAATAATGCTTCCACTACATCAAGCAATAGCTTAACAGCAGGTCCTTCTGGGTCAGTTTGTCAAATAACAAATAAGTCAGTGGATGCAAGTATCTCAGGATTGGTATCAGGCGCTGTAATCGAACACAGTTCACAGATTGTAGGTACTGAACTTCCACCTGCAGCAAATGTCGGTAAGAAATCAGGTTTTGTAAGCTCATCAGTACCGATAGAGGCAACTGTTTCTGACAAAATAAAATCTAAAATTTGGTCAAAACAATATGTTGATATGGCTCTGTTGTTAAAAAAGGAAAAGGGGAAAAGTAAGTATTCTATCAAGGTAGAGGAACAGGATCAGACAGGTAAGGTGGTAATCCACAATATGCGATCCACAGATGACGACGAAGTTAGGGATGGTTCGTTATCCCTGCATGACTGGGTAACTGCGTGGAATAGGTATGTGACAATATATTGCATTAAAAATACACTTGCACAGCCAAAGCTTGCAAAACACATGGAATCAGTAAGGCAAATTACAGAGGAAAAGGGGGACTGGAGAAAATATGATAAGGAGTTCAGGGAACTCATAGAACAAGGTGAGGTAGAATGGGGTGATGTCCATATGGAGATATATGTTAATGCTCGCCTCAAACAATCAGAAAAGAAGTCAAGCAAAATAACACCAGACCGTTCGTCATTTGGTACATATGAGGAAGTCCCTCAGGGGTCATGCTTTGCCTATCACAAAGCTGGAAGGTATTGTAGGCTTGGTTTATCATGCAAATTCCAGCACAGATTTTATAACTGTGGTGGCTTCCATCCAATCTACATATGTAAAAAACCAATTCAACGGCCATTTCGTTTCTTGGACAAATCCAGAACCCATAAACCATTTCAAGGAAATGGCACATCAACCAACACAGGTAATGCTAAATTCTCAAAGCCAACCTATCCCACAAAAGGGTCCAACTCCAGTAAATCCCAGTAGATTAGAGTACTGGTTGGTGGGGTATGACAAGGTAGAAACAGAATTTTTAGTTAACGGTTTTCGATATGGGTTCCACATTGGTTACACAGGGGAAAGTAGAAATACTCTTTCAAAAAATTTAAAATCGGCACTGGACTTACCAGAAGTTATTAGCAAAAAGTTAGAAAAGGAGATAAATTTGGGTAGAATTATGGGTCCTTTCAAAGAGAAACCACTGCCAATTTTAAATTGTTCCCCTTTAGGTCTAGTTAGTAAGAAAACAGAGGGTGAGTACCGTATGATCCATCATTTGTCATATCCGGAAGGTGAGTCTGTCAATGATGGCATACCCGAGGAAGAGTCATTTGTTCAATACTCTTCTGTAGAGGATGCTATTCAAAACATTAAGCAGTGTGGGAAAGGATCATATTGTTGCAAAACAGATCTTTCTAATGCATTTCGAATTATCAACTTACATGCATCACAGTTTGAATACTTTGGTTTCACTTGGCAAGGTCATTGGTATTTTGACACATGTCTTCAGATGGGTTGCAGTTCTTCCTGTCGTATATTTGAAAGGTTTAGTACAGCACTTCAGTGGATTGCACAAGAAAAATTAGGAATTAAATTTATGACTCATGTATTAGATGATTTTCTAATTGTTGACAAATCTGCGACAGAGTGCTACAAAGAACTTGTAGCATTTTTAACAGTTTGCGCCGACATAGGTGTACCTATGGCTAAGGATAAGACATTTGGTCCTAACAAGGTAATGACTTTTCTGGGAAATGAATTAGACACCGAGATGATGGAGGCAAGGTTACCTATTGATAAAGTTAAAAAATGTAGAGATACAATTGAACAGCTTTTACCAAGCAGAAAGATTACTTTGAAGGACATGCAGTCAGTGATTGGTCTTCTTAATTTTGCGTGTAATGTAGTCTTGCCAGGCAGAGCGTTCTTAAGGCGACTTATCAACACTACTATTGGCATTACAAAAGCATATTATCGCATTAGACGAAACAAAGAAGTAAAAGCAGATTTATGTACTTGGTTAGCCTTCTTGGAAAAATTTAATGGTAGGTCGGTTTTCTTACCAAATAGGTGGGTTGATTCCAATGAATTAAAACTGTATACAGACGCTTCAGGATCTATAGGATACGGGGCAGTGTTAGGTGGGCACTGGTTCTATGGGACTTGGAATGATAATTGGAAAAAATGTAATATTACTCTCTTGGAATTTTACCCAATAGTGTTAGCTCTTAAAGTTTGGAGTCATATTTTTAAAAACAAATGCATTTACTTTTACACAGACAATTATGCCCTTGTGCATATCATTAACAAGCAATCGTCTAAGGATAAAAGTATAATGTATTTGGTTAGAGAGTTAGTGCTAATTTGTTTGCAGTCTAACATTTTGTTTAAAGCTAGGCATCTGGGTACCAAGGAAAATATTCTATGTGATTGCTTGTCTCGTTTGAAGGTGCAGCAGTTCCATCAACTTGCTCCTTGGATGGACAAAGAACCAACGGTGATTCCCAGTCTGCCAACATTACCTCCTTAGAACCAGTCTTGAGGAACCTGTTGACTTCAACATTGGCAACAGCTTCCACTCAAGCATATAAACGGGCATGGTCTATTTATAGAAATTTTGCAAACAAATTTGATATTCCGTTGTCTCAGGAAACTTTGGCTTTGTTTATCTCTTATTTATTTGCTGAAGGTTATGCAGCCTCCTCTATCGTGTCATTTATTTCATCAATAGCATATATACATAAAATTAATAATTTGCCTGACAATACATCATGCTTTCTCATTCAGAAACTATTAAGTTCCTGTCGCAAATCAAGACCTTCAATGGATATTCGTTTACCAATAACCATATTAGTTCTGCATAAATTTTGTGATGCTTTATGAACATACAATATCGAACATATATAAAAGGGCATTATTTCAAACAATGTTTTTATTGGCTTTTCACGGCTTCCTCAGAATAGGAGAGATAACATCAGTTGGCACTGCTAATAAGGTTTTACAAGTTTCACAGATTACTTTTCAAAAAAGTAAAGTTTTGATTCACTTTCAAAATTATAAACATTCTGATGGTAAAGTTTTTACTCTTACAATTAATTCTTGCAACTCTTTAAAATATTGTCCAGTGGGGGCATTAGAACACTACATTAAGATGAGAGGGAGGACCGATGGGCCCCTTTTTTGCTACCCCCAAAACACTGCAGTCACAAGGCAAGAATTTTCAAACATATTAAAGCAAAGCCTCATGTTTTGTAATTTGGATGTCAATAGATTCAAAGGACATTCCTTTCGAATCGGAATGGCCTCTTACTGTGCATCACGAGGGATGAGCGATAGTCAGATTAGATTCCTGGGTAGATGGAAATCGGATGCATTTAAATATTACATAAGACATGTGACACCATGTTGATATATGCTTGAGTGGAAGTGGATCCTCGGAGCAGATTTGTTTTGTTATTTGTGTAGGATCTCGACTTTGAAGTGATTTTCAAGAGTATTAACGTATGGGGGCATATGTTTATCCCTCATCCAGAACAATAGTGCCTAAGTCATTTGTTAATACTTAGGCTGGTAGGTGACAAGATCGCGTGCATATAAACATTTAAAATGGTGCGGAAGCTTACAGTGTGAAATATTTTCCAATATGGGGGCATATGTCTATCCCTCATCTAAAACATTGCTCGAGACAGTTCTTAAATGAATACCACATACATGTGAACTTAGTAAAAAACAGCGAATAAGATGATGAATTGCGACTATAAGGGCATATGTTTATCCCTTATCGGACATTCTACATAGTGATTCGTTAAATTTGGATTATCTCCCTTTACAAAATTGGTTTTATTTCTCATCTTGATATCTTGTGTCTGCTAAAAATTATATGTCATTATTGATAATACTTTTGAGAATTTCAAACAAATTATTAAACGTCACAAAGGTGGCAACACACGACAAACTGTTTTACAGACTTTTTACTCATTGAAGGAGGATAAGATAAGGTGTTCTAGCTTTGAAAGGATTATGGAAAGAAATTAACCAGTTGATGGGTAACCGGGGTATCAAAACACTTATTGCATTAAAATAAATAAATTTAAGTTTACTTAAAAATTTTTATTGTAATCAATAAGTGTCCTCCTTGAATGTGAAAGTCTGAAATACTGTATAGCTGTGCTTTGTAATGTTAATTTTGTTCCATGTCTTACCGTGGTAGGAGAGGCAGAGATTGACCAATCAAAATCTGACCAATTAAAATCTAACAAATGAAATTCTGACCATGCGGTGCGTTACTCTGCCTTTTCTCCCATCTACATCCTTGGAGGACGGACGTTGTTTCAAAGTTTGTTATTTATTTTATCAAGATTTTGGTGAGTAAATTTACATACATACAAACAACATAATAGTGACATTACGAAAAAAAAATCAACGTGTACGAAATATGTTGACAATTATGCTCTGAAAAATCGAATTCTCTACTAAATTGCATGTTGATGTTATTAATCTGACATTTTTACATTTCTCATGAGCATTTTCGAAATTAAAAAAAATAATTCTTTTTTTAAATAAATCAACAACCGGTATTTATATGCAGAGTAGGAAAGGCATGGTAACCTAATCCGGTATGTTATTACCTGTGGCCTTCTGTGGTCAATTACATTTATATTATTTGTTTATTGAACATGCTCTTATAAGGAATAAACTATTTAAATATACATATATTGCCAAACATCAGATTGCAAGGCAGCAAAGGATATTTACTGTTACGAAAGTGTGATTAAAAGTAAAAACTGTTAGAAGAATGACGTCGACAAGCCTAATTATTATTTTTGTACAGCTTATGATTTTACATGTAAGATTATATAAACTAATGGCAGAGGGCAGTAACGGAAAAAGCCTAGGAGTGATTATGAAACGAAGTCCGATTTGTAAGTATTGTGAGATAATATAATATCAGTAGATTGCAAGAGAAGAAATCATCCTGGTTAATAGGAAAATATATCTCACGCTAATAAATAATCTGCCAATTATTCTCAATAAAGTAATTCTTTGCTTTGAAATGTGGCGTGTGAATTGCATACATTTACTGAATTTCAATATTCAAATTTTCTTGTTTTGAGAGTTATCTTAATAAATGGCCTTGTCAATTCATTGTTAGTGTTGAACTGTTCAAAAAAGTCCTGCTTGTGTCACATGATATTATTTTAACTAATAAAATGATTTTGAGTTTTAGAATGAAATATCTATTTTTGATATGTTTTAACCATTTAATTTATTTGTAAGATGTTTCTTCCATATTTGAGCATGAAAATGTTGTTAAATGAAAATAATATGATAAAAGCATACGCTGTTTTTAATTGAAGAATCGTAGAATCCCATTTTGGCACAATATAAAATCTTACAAAAAACATGTAATCTGTAGTAAGTCTTAGAAATCACAAGATATCTGAAATTTCTCTTACATTAGATTTGATTGTATAAAAGTTCGAAGATATGAAATCTATTGTTAAACCAAGAATTACATATTTGAAAAATGTTAATTTTATCTGGAAAATTTTCAACGGCGAGGATCAATGATCATATAATTGATGATACTTGCTGAAATTGGTGTCATTAAAAAAAGAAGATCAAAATGATGATTTGTTCTGTTCATAATGTTAAGGGGGATTCCGAAGTTCATATTCGAGCCCTATATTCTGATAAGGATTATATAGTATCCGACTATCTGACCCAGTGTCATTAAGAAATATCATATCTCCCCGGGGAAAAAAATCTGTGTACTTTATAATACATCGCAGATTTTTATTTGACAAGAAAATGCTTGTTTCTGAATGATGTGGCAGGATTCAGATTTGCATGTTTGGTCATTGAATAAAATAAAATTACGTGGAAAAGTTTGTAAAGATATTGTATTTTATTTTTCAAACGCGCAAGCATTTGAATCAGTTTCAGGTGAAAATATAGATTCCCTTACGACAAGTGAATTTGCCAATGTAACAATTAAACTGGAGCATTTATTACTTATTTAAGATCTTATTTTTGTCCTGCTGTAAACCCTACATTCATAGAAAATAACTCTAATTCACATCATTAGCTCTCATGTAATCAAAAGTTTTCTCATTTTGAAAAACACCGGCTACTGTTTCCTAATACGAAACAATGACGACGTTACACATGTATTTTCCCCCTAATTATCTTTCTTTATTGTTTATATTTCTTTAACACTAGTCGAATACAGGAAGAAAAACCGAGCCGATTGATTGAATGTTTTTCCGTCCCTCTCAAAAACTTTTTACACATGTCTTTAAATACTGTTAAAGGGCTTCAAATCTTATCCTATACTCCACTTTGGTAGAAATAACAGTATGATTTCTGCAATGTTAGACATAAACAATAAATATTTTATTCTATCATATTATTTCAATTAATGTTGTCAATACCTTGATTTCTTGAAATATCTGCAAATTGTGATGTAAAAGCTCACAAAATAATTGAAAAGGACATTTTTATACGTAAGTTTGATATCGAAAACAATATAATTGCACTTAATTTTCAATTATTCGTCAAATGTATATTGATGATTGATTTCAAAGAATTGTTTTCTTACAAACTCTAAACGGAATAAATTATACATGATGATGATAAACCCGTTGGAATGTCTATGAGTAAAAATTGCGCCCCGTTATAGCAAATACAAGTGTGTATTCAATTGAAGTACAAATAATCGATCTGATATAGAAGAAAAGCACTTGCTCTCAACCTGACTTTTAAATATCTTCAGACAACGTATTATAAATTTTCAATAGTTATTTCCATTCATAGTCGATACGATATATCTGAATCAGCCTAAAATAAGAGATACCAAAGAGTCTGACACATATGTTTCATATTTGCATACCGGTATTTTACTAAAAGACGCAAACGGCAAACTCACAACAAAGCTTAATGATATACGAGACGACTTAGAATTCAATTACCAGCTTCCCTTACTCATGCAGCAATATGCCCTTTAATTTGTATACACTTTTATACTTTCACTTGATTCAATACACAAGGGCATTCTCTATGTTTGTGCAATTTCTCTGTTGTTTTTGACAAACATGCTGGTAAAAGAATATAAACAGACAAATATAAAGTCTTTTTTGTACGTTTTATGGTCGATACAATACTTCTTCTTCTGGAGTTTATATATCTCAGTTGATTCGATATGCAAAATCATGCTCTACGTATGAACAATTTCTAAAACGAGGAAAATAATTGACATGGAAGTTGATGAAACAAGAATTTCAACAGCTTCGTTTAAAGTCATCATTTCGTTGGTTCTATGGTCGATACAATGACCTCGTCAGCAAATAAAATGTATCATTGATGAGTCAAATTTTTCGTACTAATTGTTAGTCCATTATTTATGCACTGAATTGACAACGGATTTTCCTGTTATAACCGGACCATGACAAGGAGCGCACGACTAATGTGACCATTTGGCAGGGATGTTCACTCCTCCATGACATCTGATCCCACCTTTGATGTTTTAGAGGTCCTTGTTAGCTCTACTCCTTTTCTTGAGATTGAATACTGTTCGTTATCTCCATATCATTCATTGTGTATAGTTTCAGTGGACTCTAGAGCTTGAATATTGTTTGTTATCTCCGTAACACAGGGTATCAAGTTTACTAAAAGTTCGACAATATTTGATGTTTTTTCATCTGTGGCCAAAAGAACTCACGTTAACGCTCTTCATGAAATATGCTAGCGTGAAGTGTAGTAGTCCTTTATCTCATGAATCTTCAAAAATGAAATTTGTTTCTTAAATAAGCATAATTTCTATGCCGTTTGCTCAAAGTAGAAGTATACATTGACATAAAAAATTAAATCGAGGAAGTCATGTCATGTAGTAACGACAGGACCTTACCTAAAATTCGATAACTTGAAAGAAAAAAAAAAGAATTTATTACTTAAAAGAATTTCTAGCAAGATCTAATAAATCATTTCCCAAAGACCCAAACAGCTTTCTTCAAAATATTTTTCAATTCAATACTATGATAGATATATTGTGAGTTCAAAATTAGTGTTATAACTGTTTAAAATAACCCTTAAATGACCAAGTACAAAAAGAATTACAAGATAATGGCTTATTACAAAAACAATAAAAGAAGAAGAAATACTTGCAGTAGACATGGATTAAATAAAATTAAAAAAAGATTGACAATTATGCTCTAAATTAATCAAATTTTCTACTTAAATGTCTGTTATAGTGGATAATCAAAATATGAACTTTTTGAAAAAAAAAGGTAAAACCCAGACTTACTTATGTGCAGAATAGGTAAGGCACGCAAACCAAATCCGGTATATTATTACCTGGGGCCTTATTCGGCTAATTGCAGTTCTGTAATTTGTTTATTTCAGGATTCCCCTATAAGAAAAAAATGTTTTGAAATTACTCATAACGCCAAACATAAGATTCCAAGCCAGTTAAGGAGTATTTTACTGTAACGCAAGTGTAATTAAAAGTAAAAACTTTTGAGACAATGAAGTCGACACATCTAATTATTATTTTTCTGATGCTTATGATTTTACATGAAGGATTATATGAAGTAATGGCAGAGGACAGTGATGAAACCAGCGTAAGAGTGATTGTAAAACGAAGCCTTTTTAGTAAGTATTGTGGAAAAATATTGTATCAGTCGATCGCACAACTGGAATCAACTACATCAATTTATTGCATCGGTTGTTGTAACATTTTTATATTTAAGCATGTTTTTGTGTTTAGCGTCTAAAAGAACGAGATCACGGCGCTATGGAATATACAACTCTGGATCTTGGAGAGGAAAACGTCCCAGATCTACAGGAAAATAAAATTTTCGTCAATTATGCTCTGTAATTCTCCTCAACAAAGTAATACGTTATGACAAAAACTCGTGTTAATTATAAAACATTTGTCAATTTCAATATTCTGATTTTCATTTTCTGAGCGTCAACTATATCAATGACCATTGTTACTGTTACTTGCTGTTATTGTAATAAATTTTGAGGTTTGATGTGCTTTGTGTCGCATGTTTGTAGTTTTAACATTCAAATATTTTTAAATTTTGATTGAACATAATGTAGAATCTCATTCATGGAACAATATTTTTTTTCTTTTCAAAAAAAAAAAAAAAAAAAAAAAAAAAAACCCAAAAAAAAAAACAAAACAAAACAAAACAAAACCCTTAAGACTAAGATCAAGATTTTCTAATTTTCCTACAAGAATGAAATCAGTAGTATTTCTAAGAAATACAAAGAAATCTTATATATCTCTTACATTAGATATAAATGTTTATCATATAATTAGTAGTAAATACACCGATTCTGCACGGTGTGATACGGGTCACGGATCGGTCCGAAAAATCCATATCACGTATTGGACCGACGGGCCAAAAATCCATATCAAACCGGAAGTAACGTTTGTATAAAGTTTAGAAGTTAATTTACTTGATTTTATTTTAATATTCATGTAAAATAATTCTTTAATGAAATTCGTGGTCTTTATTTTTTTTCAGTTACCTGATATTGGCTCTTTTAGATTTTAAAGAAAAATGTCATAGACAAGTACGAAACATTCTTCAATGTCCATATGTGAATTCGCATATTAAGTATTTTAAATGTATGATAAATAGAATACTACATACTGAAATCCATAACACATGTCTCATCAGCCCTCGGGCTGATATGGAACCACTGGGGCTGATATGATATATGATATGGATTTTAGTATGTAATACTCTCTATACACATGTATAATATTTTAGAAAAAAAGTGAGGTTTGACAGATTTGACAAATTCGTATCTTATTCGTAAGATATTTAGTGGAAGAAGATACATTTGTTTAGACGATGTAACAAAATCCTGAATAGTAAGTTAGGTCATTCTTAATTTAAAATAAAGATACATGATTTGCTTACCTTCTCAATGGTCGTTTGAAAAAAAACATTTTGATTGCACAATTAGTACTATGAAGTTGATATTAAAAAGATGCTTAGGTTTATATTTGACAATATCATTGAAAGGCTTTAAATCTTAACTATATTTGACTTTATTATTTCTTCAATTTTGGATATAAACCAGAGACCTAGGGATTATATCATTTTATAAAACAATAAGTAATTTTGGTGATTTCTGATTTGTCTAGACGTTCTTTTCTGAGATGAACTCAGAGTGAGTTCACCTCAAATGAAGAACCAGGAGGTTTATTCGGGTCTTCCCTACTGACCAACCATTGCTTTGCCTAGAATATTTTCGACCAATCAAATTGCCTTTTCTAAAACATGTATAACTGTGAATGTAAACATGGCAGACGCCAATACAGAGGAGAATAAACTACTTTACCAAAAAAAGTATTTATTGTTCTCTAATATTGTTTTTCATTTTTAACTAGTTTTAAAGCTGTAGAAATATAAACATTATGTGTTGTTACACAACACATTATATTATGAGTGTTTATATTTGATGGAAACAATAACTAAAGCGTCTCAAGTGTTGTAAAATTCCTGATCATTTAAGGTAGATCGCGGGTTTACTGTCTCGGAAACCCACGGTCGGTCTCGCTTCTCTGAGGTAAGAGATGCAAGACCGACCGTGGGTTTCCGACGATGGGGTTTACTGTCTGCCTGAAAAGATACTCCGAAAATTTGTCATCTTAATCCTCTCGATTGAAATTTTACTTTCTGAAATTTTTGTGAGATTCGTCTGCGTGGTTATATTGTTATCGTCTTTCAAAGGCACTAATGTTGATGAGAACTGGTGACGCTATTACAATGAAATATATAGTAAATGCGCCTTTCTCACCGGTAAACGCATTTCAAAACCATGCTTCTAATATAAAAACGGCGCAGACGAATTTTGTATTACTCAATACGATGAATCTGAGATAAATTTCAATTTCGAATCGATCTATTAAAAAAAATTAATATGTGTTCTCGCTCATTTTCTCGCAAAAAACTTTAAAGTTTTACAAATTTGTAACAAACGTATATAATTTCATTAAGACGTTATATATAACGTTAGTGCGACGTCATTATTTACGTACGTCTCAGAATCACAATGTAATCAACAATTCACTGAAAATAAAAATTGTCTTATCCGCATTTTCAATTTTTCATTGATTGACAATAAATATTCATGTAAACATTGTCATAATTTACATAAATTTTCACACTTTTTTCAATGAAACACTAAGTACTGATTAGATATTAATTAATCCTTTATTTTTTAATGCATTATTAAATAAATATTTTTACAGACAAAACAAGCTTTAATGTTTGTTTTATTTTATGATTTATGGTTTTATGATGACTTTTTGCTTGTTTGTAGTTTGATACTGTAAACGTAGTAAGCTTTTTACATCGAATCCAATTGTGACGTCAGCAAACCCGCGACCTTACCAGGCCCGTATTGTTTCGAGTAGACCTCATCAAAAGTCAATAATGAATAATTGATTAATATCATAAAAGATAAGGATTCTACTTAATGATAAAAAAGTGTTTATTCAAATTAAATGAAAAAGAGAAAACATCTTACAGCAAAAACTGCCATGAAGTATCCCTTCCTTAAATGCTTTCAAATGTTATCTATCACTAAGAGCTGATTCCTTTTTTAAAACATAATTTACAATTTTATACGAAATATGTGGAGATAACAAGCATTATTCGAGCTGAAAAAAATCCATTAAAATATTACATAATAGGAGCGCAGCAAACAAGGACCTCCAAAACATCAGAGGTGGGACCAAGTGCCATTAATTTCGGCAATTTTAAAGTGAAAAAGTCTTGTTATTAATAGTAGAAATAAAAAAAGAAGACAAGTCAATTGTCTCGGGAATTACCAGCTTTAAATTGCTCTATGACGTAAAGAAGAAAGTAAGCTTGCAAGGTAAGGTTAGGTATTTATATGCTCTGAGGGGACAGGTATCATGAAAGATGCAATTTTGTAGTATTCCGTCAACTATAAAAGCTATTTGCTAAGACGAGTTGAAATATGAACAGCAGTTCCAAAGAAGAAGCTGGAGATATAACATTTCAAACGCACTATGAAATACAAATTACTACAGAACCCAAAAGCAAAGGACCATGAATTTTACAGGTTTGGAAGACACGTCCTTGACCATCATAATTAATCTCTTAGACACAAAGCATCTTCACTAAATGAGCAATAAAACACCTGCACATGGACTTTATGTCTCCTAGTTGATTCGATAAAACAAACATGGTGTACGTACTAGCAATGTCTAAAGGGAGACAAAATGTTCAGAAATAAGTTGATTGTCAAAGAAAATTAACAGTCCTAATTGAATTTTCTTTTTGCCAATTTGGGTCAAGTATAGTATACGGATATGTAGTTCCTGCGGATTCACTCATTGAAATAGGAGTAAATAGTCTTAATTTTATTTTCTCTTAATATCGTTCAAAAAGGAGAAATAATGTATGAATATCTCACTGAGTGTAATACAGTGGCTGGAACGTTATTGTTGACAACTTACACGAACGATCACGTTACACGAACGATTCCGCACGATTAACGCACGATTAAACCTGTTACACGAACGATCTTTCACGTTCACGATTCTACACGTTACACGATCTTACACGATTGTTAACGCAAACGCACGTTTCTTCACTCAAAATAATTCAAAATATTTAGGAATTAATATTTTCAAAACGAAATAAAGCTTAATACTTATTTAAGATTTCAAAGAATTATCAATATAATTATTATTTCATAGACTTTGAAAAAAAACGGAAAATGATTTCCTGTAACTAAATATATGCAAGACTTAATATTTCAGATTAAAAATAATTATTTCTAAGGTAATTCTCTGATCAAGGATAACGGATTTTGTTCGTTCTATTAGACGATGTTCATGTATGTGGGTCGTATAATTTGATTGAATTGGGTATTATGCAATGCAGAAAGGGGGATACGATTCAACACAAATGGCAGCATTGAATGACTTAGATTATAATTACAAACTCTATCCTTTCGTTTCCATTTATTCAATGTCTGATAGACTTGCGAATTATTCAACTTTTTTATTTGCAGAAATTAAAAATTAATTAGTTACAAATAAGCTCAAGAGATAAACACAGATAATCAAAACTCCCGAAAAGCATGACGTGTGCATGTATATTTGTCGGGTAACTAGCTATGTAAGCATTGAGAAATGTTTATTTCTTTGTAAAAAAAATATTTATTTTCAATGAATTGATTTCAAGATTATCTTGACCACAATCAGAAGTAAATAATAATTAAATAAGATTTTTCAGAAAGGCGTAAGAAATCTAAGTACGGTTTATCACAGAATTGATCGCGCTATTTGACGAGAACTTAATATTGTACGACTTACTATATTGCTTGTTTACGAGCAATAATTAGTTCGTTCTGCATTCTATTATGTAAATTGCGCTTTTTCATTTTATTTTGATTTTAATTAATAAATTAAGAAAACCAAACAAGGAAAATGCTTATTTTAGAAATAACATTCCGATAAAAACTAACAAAACGAAATTTACACGATTCTAAACGCACGATCTCGCACGATTAAAAACGCACACGATTGAGTCTGATACACGAACGATCTTTCACGTTAAACGAACGATCACTCACGATACACGAACGTTTCTACACGATTGGTTTGTCAACAATAACGTTCCAGCCACTGTACAAGTATAAAAATGATAATAGAATGCTAACATTATTAGTTAAACTCAGAAAATTTAGTCTTTTCTACAATTAATTCGAATTTTCTCTGATGTTTTGGTCTATTGTTCTATATTCCGCTTTGTTCAGGATTTTACATTTGCAAATATCCATACACTGCAGATTTGTATTTTTTCCTCTACATCTCACCATTCTACAACTTAATGATGGTGCAGCTGTAAGTTAAAAGTCAAAATGGCAATTTAAAATGACGGATATTTATCTTTTTTTAAAATTATTTTTAAATTACTTCTTAATGTCGTTTACACAGGAGAAAGGAATTGCGAATAACTTACTGAGCGTAGTACAACTATGTAAAATGCCAACAGAACACTAGTTTGATCACTTTAAATCGGAAAATTTAGTCGTTTATATTTGAAATGTGTAAATTAGCTCAAAATGGCGATTCAAAATGACGTCTGATACATTCGAATTTCGTAGAAACTGCTTAATATTCTGGTTCGTTTTGCAGAAAATAAATTACAGTTTGTTTTTTATATATATAGTATATATAGTATATTGATAAGTCCATTAAATATGAACAAAAATACTTGAAAAGATTCATTATATTCTGGAAATAGTTAACAACAAATTCGACTTAAGAGTTTCCGAATTTCCCCCTTCGTATTTGACCGTACGTGTTTCAAAGCCTTTGAGCCCCCATTCACCTAAAATCACTCCCGAATCCTGTCATTATCAACTTGCACTTCTACCTCAACATCCCTCGGCACACCATCAAATATAACTGAAGAAATTCTTGTCCATTTCATCAAACACTTTGTACTAGCTTTTTAGCACTTATAAAAACTTAGAATTATCCCCTAACATCTTCTATTCCAGCTTTATTTGCTATATGTTTCAGTCTGTCATCGGAATTTTGGTATTTTCAACTCTCAAGTAAATGGTGCGCCGTGTCAAGGATGACAACCCCTTGGCATGTAAAAGATCATTTCTCTGGAGTTCGAAAAAGAGTAAGCTCACTGGAGGCCGTCAGAGAAACCAAAATCCTTTAAAAAAACTGATTATTTAAACTGATAGTCCGCCGAAACATGGCTGAAAAATTGCCGACTCGGCGTTAAACAATATACAATCAATCAACCGACACTCAAGGAACAACACATTTACGTTCAAATGTTAAAAGTCTATTTTGTTTTCCAAAACCATATGCAAAATGAACTAGAGGTACTGTGGGCAATGAGCTCACTAAATGATACCCCGGTCTCCCATATGAATATAATGACAGTGTCCATGTTTTGCTATGGAAAATTTCATTCAGTGGTATGAGAGGAGTTGTGGATAAGAAATGGGTACCCCAAAGCGGAACAGACGGACGGACATACATACACCTGTACCGATTACTCTATACCCTCCCGCTTTTCAAGCGAGGGGTATAAAAAAATCTCTGATATTTAAGACATGTAGCTCTTTATTTTGTGACCTCATATAGATTTATTGTCTTTTAGGGTGGAAAGGTCATTCTATTAGCAAGAAAATTCTCAAACTTGATCATCTGAAATCACATTGTGTGCATATTTTGGTGAGAAAAGTTGTAAAATTATGCAATTTAAGAGCGCCTGCAGATTCCTCGTGATTCCTATCACTTACAAGCTTTCGTAACAATAGGCCTAAGCCATTCCTGATTTCGATCTAGTCAATACTTCTCTTGACGACAAAATTTTCTTGAACACTTCAAGAAGTTTACAAGGCATTTTGATCCACACTTCTTTGTTAGGATAGTGTAAGGTTGTATCAAGAATCGTGGGGGGGATTGAACACAAATATTTTCTTCTCTCAGATTTTGTAAATTTCACAATTTTTAAATTTATATACACTGTTCAATACAAAATACAAAGCATGAAATATTTGAGAATGTAGTTGAATTTTTGACTGAGAATAACAAAATGCAAATGTAGGGACACAGAACCAGAGCTGGACAATGAAGAAAATTTATGGTTTACGTATATTATACTGATAATTCTTAATATATATATATATATATATATATATATATATGTTTATATTTGGATATTATAAATATATTCAGATTTATATGATGTAACAATTACTAGCCCTATAATTGGTCTTGGTCAATCATTTCAAAAATCATATTAAATTATGTTGCACTAGACCTTCCACATGAACATTTATTAAACATTTATTTTTTTCTACACTGGAATAAAAATAGATCAAGAATTTCCAACAACTGAATGTTCACTCGCCTTAATGCTCGGGGGATACTGCTCTTGGGGTAGCTTAATTTTCATATTGTCCCCAAAACAGCAATTATTGTACGATATTATTAACTTTTTATATGAAGAAGCATGGTGAGGCAGGTAAAAGGTAAAATGTATTCGGATTTGTCGTCAAAAAGTTATCATCACAATAGAAGTAATTAAACAAAAATCCGTGTTATAAAAATCTTATGTCATAAACAAAAAATATCCTCCAACTTTCATTGCATATTTGAACATGAATAAAAAACAAACTGTAATTTATTTTCTGCAAAACGAACCAGAATTCAGCAGTTTGGATATTTTACGAAATTCAAATTTATAAATTTGACGTCATTTGAATTGCCATTTCGAGCTAATTAACACATTTCAAATTTAACGACTAAATTTTCCGATTTAAAGTGATGAAATAAGTGTTCTATTGTCATTTTACAAAGTTGTACTACGCTCAGTAAAATATTCACAAATCTTTTCTCCTATGTAAACGACATTAAGAATAAAATAATTTGAAGAAAAAATGAATATCCGCCATTTTGAATCGCCATTTTGACTTTTAACTTACAGCTGCACTATCATACAATTGTAGACTAGTGAGATGTAGAGGGAAAAATACAAATCTGCAGTGTATGGATATTTGCAAATGTAAAATCCTGATCAAAGAAGAATACAGAAACAATAGACCAAAAAACAGAGAAAATTCGAATTAATTGTAGAAACGACTAAATTTTCCGAGTTTAACTAATAATGTTAGCATCCTATTATAATGTTTATAGTTTTATTACACTCAGTTAGATATTCACTCATTACCTATCCATTTTGAAGGACATTAAGGGAAAATTAGAAAAATTGGATGTCCGCCATTTTGAATCGCCATTTTGACCTCTTTAACGCCATTTTCATGAAGGCCAGCATATTTTTTCGGATTCAGCATACTGGAAATAGGTTAACAAACTATGCTGGACCAAATAATAATTATTTGCCATTAGAAGTTATTTCTAGCCTTCTTTTTAAAAATCAGGACCAGACTATCTGTCAAAACGGCAAATTATGTTTCACTCTAAGCAAAATGATTGATCATGAATATTTCTGTTAATTAAATTAAAATAAATTTAAATAATTTACTTATAATTGTAGAAAATATAATAGTTTTTTGTACAAGAAAAAGTTTTCATCCTTTTGATTCAATTTGTAAAAGGATATCGCAAATGTATATTTACTTTTCAGCTCACCTGAGCCGAAGGCTCAATAGAACTTTTCTGATCACATTTTGTCCGTCGTCCGTCCGTCCGTCTGTCTGTCCGTCCGTCTGTAAACTTTTCACATTTTTGACTTCTTCTCAAGAACCACTGGGCCAATTTTGACCAAATTTGGTACAAAGCATTCTTGGGTAAAGGGAAATTTAAATTCTCAAAATGAAGAGCCATGTTCTCTCACAAGGGGAGATAATCAAGAAAAATTTAGGAAAAAACTTTGAAAATCTTCTTCTCAAGAACCACTGGGCCAGAAAAGGTGAAACTTATGTGGAAGCAGCCCGGGGTAGTGTAAATTCTAAGTTGTTCAAATCATGACCCCCGGGGGTAGGGCGGGGCCACAATGGGGAATCAATGTTTTACGTAGAAATATATAGGAAAAATCTTTGAAAATCTTCTTCTCAAGAACCACTGGGCCAGAAAAGCTGAAACTTTGTGGAAGCACCCTGGGGTAGTGTAGATTCTAAATTGTTCAAATCATGACCCCCGGTGGTTGGG